>NW_020955620.1:607896-609045 GCF_003031625.1 Empidonax traillii | reverse complement strand
GTTTTCATTAAATAACTTTTAGCCAACAAGATTCCCCTACAAAATTTTCTCTTCATTTATTTATCTAGTTAAGAATCAGAAAGAGAAATTAAGATGAAGAAATCAGACTCGTACAAAGTGCTAATGTTAAATAAAATATTAAATATTAAGAAACTGATTTTTAACATTTTAAAGATTATTTAAAATGCTATTAAGAAGGAAAAATTTTCTTCCAAGGGCCTGAGACAATTTTATAAGAATACCTTTTTTTAAGATAAAAAGATAACATATCTGTATTAAATTAATCATTAGCAATCAACTTTCCTGTTAAGCTGTATCTACTTTTAATTTGGAATTGTTAATATATTATTATAATTACCTCTTAAAGTCTGTATGAGAAGTCCTGCTCAGGACTTTTTTTTTTCTTTTTTCCCCTCCCCAATTTAAGTGTTTTATCCTAATGATTTTTTCAAATGTCTGCATGTAAACCTCACACAAGAAAAAAATAAAAAAGATATACCACAATCTGACTGTTTATTTATGCATGATCATTTCCTATAGATTCACATTTTTCTTCATCTGAGATGAAGGAGTAGTTTTCTTTAAAAAGCTTTTCCTCAACAATTTCCCTTATGCAGGGTTAAGATTAGCAGCCTTGGATAAGATCAAGTCAGACCAAATTTTACCTGTAAAAATGGTCCAAGGCAAGTATTAATAAGGCTATGTTTGAACTCATGACTTTTTGTGTGGAAAACATAGTAAAACTATACAAATACAAGGAATCTTATGGAAAAGGTAACAGTGTGGCACATGTTTCAGTAAAAACTGCATTTTGCTATCAAGAATTGCTTTGGTTTTTTTCAAGCTCCAGTATAGTAAAAATTCAAGGTAGGAGAATTCAATTGACTACATTAAGTTGAATGAATTGAATGAATGTTGAATGGCCAGTCTCTTCACGAACGAAGAACCGGGGAAGGTCTCTCCACCTTCCAGCCTGCGCATTGGATTTTTTAGGTGAGACACAGTGTGCGCGGAACTGAGCCCACCCTTTAATCCTGAGGTTCATCTGCCGGGGCCAAGCACGCTTGGACGGTGGCAGTGAGGTCCTCAGGACGTAGATGGATTGCCTTACGGGCTAACGAGCTCCATCTGCCCGGGGAGGGGCCCCGA
>NW_020955620.1:587569-606246 GCF_003031625.1 Empidonax traillii | reverse complement strand
TTTTACTTTTAAAAGCCTCTGTTGCTCCGGGTGCATGGTTTTTGTCTGGGTGGAATTTCAAAGCAAGTTTTCTATAAGCCTTCTTTAGGTCTTCTTCGCCTGCATCCTTTGACACCCCGAGGACTTCATAGTAATTTTTACATTTCTTTATACTGCAAAAGAAAATGAAGTAAAATGTTGCAAACAAAAAGATGTAAAAGTAGTATGTTAGAACACAGATGCAAATGAGGTTGCATTGCAACTGGTGCATTACATTACACCTCTCACTTTCAGTATAAAATATTTTGAAATATCCACTCTAGAAACAAAGAACGCCATTTTTCATAATAGAATCACTACTAAGCAAAATAAACTACTGTACTCAAAATTACTGACTATATACATTTCTTTTTTACCTATTCTGCTGTAGAACTACCACAGCTGTAAGAAAGGATTTCATTCTGCAATTACTGTAGCACTTCCTCATCCCCAATTATACTAATATTGGTGTTAATAATGCATGAAAAGAAGATTCTAAATTTTCCTTGCAGAGCTAGCAGGTAGGAAGGCCTGTTTCCACTGCAAACAGTGAACACCCTTCAGTACACACATAAAACAAACCAAACAATACCTCCCTTTCTCCAAACAAAAGTCAAGCCATAACACCATTCAAGCATTCACTCTTCAGGGAAATAAGACATGTGAAAATACTTTTGCTGCTGGGAATGCACCTGGATCTTTAACAATCTTTCTGTAAGTGTTTATGTAAATTCAAAGGAACAATTATATATTCGGCTCATCCCATACATTCAAGTGTAGCTTTTATTTTAAAACTCTGAAAACTCAGAAATACTCTTCTTGTAGGCTGTCTCACCCAGACAAGGAAAGCAAAATCTGGAAATGATGTAATCATTTGGTATACTTTACAATCCTCAGAAGAAAGAAAGAGCAGTTACAGGGGAAGAGAGAACACTGATTCTGTGTGGGTAGGAAGAACTGACCAAACCAATAAATATACCTTAAAAATCAAACCAAGTTACTTGGGCAAGAATTCAGAAACCTAGAAAAATAAGGCTGAATCGTAACCTTGCACTGCAGAAATGAGGCGTGCTGACATTGGGTGCATACCATAAAAATAGGGGGCTGGTCTGAGCAAGAAATAGAAATCCATCCATAAATATTTTAAAAGCTTTATGTTAGTGTCTTCATGTGGCTGTAACTGTATCTCTATTATTTTAAATACACAAATTTCTACATAAATATGGGTTTAATGTTGCCAAGACTATACACAGGGCAGCCAAGTGGAAAAAAAAGGTGGCAAGCAAACCTTTGGCATTCTCATGAAAGAACTATGGGTAGCCTGTAATTAAGGGAATGAGAGCATCAGAAGTACAACCACACCATCATGTGTGGTCCTTCCTAGTTCACAAATTGATCAAATCAAGTTTCATATGAGGGATCCTGTTTCCTGTGTTCAAATAATACAAGCTTTTATGGAAGTCTTGGTGTAATGCTCACAAGAGCACTGAATTGAATGTTCACAGGCATCTGCCAACACAAACATCCTGTGAAATAAATATAGCTCATTATATTGAAGTAACATTTAATAAGCTCCAGTTAGGAAGCTGATTAACTAAAAAGAACACAGTGAATCCATCGAGAAAGAAAGGAAAGAAAATACATTAAATTATACTCTGAGTACTGGTAACTTTTGTTTCGTAATTTGTACAAGCAGAAAAAAATGTGGTAGTGTACTCATCCCTTTATCCTTAGCCTCAGTACCTGGATGACTTATGAACTCTGTCAAGAACAGGTAGCTTTACTTAAACATGCAACAGTATCAAATTAAGCTTTTATTTAATGAAATTGCTATCTCAGCATCAAATCTAAGTTCTCTTCAGTAACTCAGTTTCTGAATTACTTGTTTGTGGACCAGACTGTTCAGAATTTTGGTTGATATAAAATTACATAGCAAGGCAACAGGGCATCCTCAACAACTCTGTCCCTCAACAGACAAATATAGGAATTTGTCATGAAAGGAACAGACGTGAAAAAATAAAACGGTGAACGCTTACTTATTTGCAGACCTGATGTGCATTATTTCACAACTCTAGGATGCCAAGAGAAGAAATATGGAAAAACCCCCACCAACACGCTAACCTGTTCTTCTAACCTCCCAAAACTCACTTGAGAATTCCCTCCTATTCACAACCAGCGAAAGTTCCACAGTGGGCAACCCTCAAGGGAGAAGCAGGAATGGTATCAATCAGAAGATGTTTAGGTCAGCATGTGATCCACCAGCTTCAGACACCATGATCTGCTTAGAGCCAGTGCATCAAACCAGATCTGCTCCCTGATGAGAAAGTGCAGGGAGAAACCTGCCCCGTGGGTCATATCCAAAGGATTAAGGCAATCACCTCCATAAAACAGCTATCCCGAACCTGGTCCACAAATGAGGTATTGTTATTATCAAGAAACAAGTGTCCAGCCAAGGTATATCACATTTCTCTTTTCTCTTTGCAAGTCTTTCCTAGCGATTGCTTTGTTAAACGAAAAATTCTGCACACACAGCTGTGGAACATGCATACCCACATGGCAATTTTACAGAGTTTAGCATGACTTTGGATTAGGCAGATCAAACTTTAAGGATAAAAAACGTTAAATTACTGTACAAATGCACAAGGGCCAAAACCCGTATCTAAGCCAGGAATTCTCAGCAATGACCTTATGCTATGAAGCCCTTGCGATATTAGCCAACAGTTTTATACCACTGCTTGGCCACTTCAAAGCAAAAAGCATCTGGACTGCAAGTAGCTAGCACCTAGTTAATGCAGTTTCGTACTGGGAGGGAGTCAGTGACTTTCGCCAGGAGGTCCCAGACAGAGCACCATTCAGGGCAATCATTACAGGGTAACACCTCAGTCGTCCCCCCCTCAGCAAAGTCTATGAGAGCTTTGGACCAAAACTTGTACTGCAGCTGCTTTGTACTGGGGATGATGGGACAAGCAAAGATGATGAAAAGATGTTTTCCAATTAAACAAAGTTATTGATGTTTGTGATGCTCTCCTGAGAGGCAAAACTTTTGATGCATCCCAAACTCAACTCGGTAAGGCAGTTTATCACAGGACAAACTGTAGGGGATCAACCAGGACATCTCACCAGATCCTCAGGTCACATGTGCTGTGCAGTCACTGAAGCCCCACCACAGCCTGGCATGCCCCATCCCTCCCTATCCTTAAACTGATGGGGATCACAGGCTTTGCACAGAGATTCGCCAAGTCTTCTTCCCCCAAACTCCACTATCCCAATGAAAAATGTCTCTCCATCTGCCGGAAGCTGTTGAAGGCCATGGTCAATTTGATCCTCATCCTTCAGCAGATGCAGACCTTTTTGGACATATTCCTCACCCTTTCTCTCTAGTGGGCTGACAACTGACAATGCTCAGTCAGCCAGAATCCCTCATCTTCACCACTGAACTCTCCTGTGGAGATTTGTCACAGGAGGGTAGATGGGTGGTAGGATCCATCCCTTTCCCACTTCTCTCTTATTGCAGGGCACACAACATCAGCCAGCAGAGGTAGGCTACAATAAAGAGTAAACCCAGAGGAGGTTTTGGAAAAGCCCAGTCACTGATGTTACCTCTGGATTTTAACTGCACCTGAAACCCCTGTCCTGCAACACTCTCAGCATGAACAACTAACTTCCTCAATGCTGCATTTCAAATTGTTGTCTTGCTGCCCCTTAAGGTACTGTACTTTCTACTGCTAATTTTCTTGCACATGTAAACTCTACACAGATGTTTCTTTTCAAAAATCCAGTGTACACATCACTTGTTCACTGACTGGTCATTTTGCATTGAATGTTTTTTGTTGTGGTCGTTGTTATTTATTTATGGCTTACTGGAAGTCTGGTGTTTTTATGCATACTTTATTTGGGGTTTTGTTTTTTGTGAAGTGTTTATCTTGTGCTTTTCATTCCTGGTTGGATCACTTCTGTATCTGAATGACTATAAAATTATTTCTGTTGTATAGGTAATTTCTGTCCTTGTTGAATTGTTAGTCCCCTGCCAACACCTCGGCACCATCCTTCTGCTTAACAGATTTGCTGGCTCTTTTAAGAGGGCACATTGCTGGATGTTCCTGAAATAATATATGACTTTTAGAGAATAGATTTCTCAAACAGCATGAGAGCAAGCAATGGCCTACATACATGCCCAGTCTGGTGACAGAGGTAAGTTGCCGTGACTCACAAAGCTCCGCTATCTGAGCACCTGCAGCAGAACTGGTCAGCCAGCTTGAACCTGGAGTAACTACCAATTCTGCTTGACACTGGGCTCCTCTCCACGCTGTGACAGCTGGCAGTAGAGGAAGCCCCTCAGGTCCTGAAAAGTCTGTTCTCACCTGCAGAAATTCTGAGGCTACTACCACTGGTTCTCCTGTGACTAC
Organism: Empidonax traillii; assembly: GCF_003031625.1. Lineage (NCBI taxonomy): Eukaryota > Metazoa > Chordata > Aves > Passeriformes > Tyrannidae > Empidonax > Empidonax traillii. The sequence goes on along the minus strand of NW_020955620.1, from coordinate 601,822 downwards.
AGAATGACGTGATCCTACTGGTGTGCTTATTGGTTCACTTTTCAAATCTACAATTCAGATTAGGTCAGCATTGACAGCTTTTATCAGATTAACAAAACCTACTGGAGATGTTTGCATTTCTGTATCAAATACCCACAGCAATCCACAATCACGATGTTTTGAGTATGACTAGGTATTCCAAAGAGCCTTCCAAAGCCTCTGTCTACATGCACAGACACAGCCCTAAAGAGGAATACTTTGACCACAATCTCCAAAGGTTGTGAGGGCAGTCACAATTATTTCTCCCAATGGTAAACTGAACTGAGCAGGGCAGTGAGCAGCAATGTGAACAGTATGACAAAGAACTGAGCAAGAGGAAGCTACACTGACATCTGATCCTAGAGTTGAGCAGAAAAACACGGTAAAATGCAGACCAATTTCTATACAGGTCAAATTTCCAGTGATGGCAGAGGGCCTGATGCAAATGGTATCTTGCAGCTGAATTGGGAATGTGCCAGTCACAGTTTGGGTGACATAAGCGTGGCCTGCAAAAAATGCTCTAGATTGGGAAGAGAAGGTCACAGTGCTGTTGAGAAACTCAAGCTGGTACCAGCATATCCCTAGTTTCTGAAACAATTGCACCAAAAATTTCAGATCTCTGTTGTACTGACAGTTTCGATACGACATCTAAGTAGTTGCTCTGGCATGTACCTGATCAGTTTGTTTCTACTGTGTGTATTATATGAAATACTCAAGGCTGTGTTTACATCAGCATACTTTTCTCCAATTTTATTTAGGCTTTTAGTTATAAAAAGTGTAGATTAAAGGCAGGAGCTTTCTGACAAAGTCCATCATATCTTCAGTGCTACTTTTCCATGACAGGCTCTATGAATATGATTTTCACCTTAATTTCTCAACCATTCAACCAGGTATTTCAACAGTTCATAGTAATTTTACAGCCTAATTAAAGGCATGCCCTCATTTCTTTGCTCTGTTGGTTTGAGGGGTTTTTTTCCATTGCATTACATGTTGATTGCTCTTATTAAACCACTTTCAGTGAATTATCTTCTTGACCCCATGCTAGAAAAGAATCACTATATCTCTTTTTGCTGAATTTGCAGAAGCCTCAGCAGAATGCCTGGAAAGTTAGTCACACAACTTACACTCCTCCTAGTCTGATTCATGAAATGGGTAGAGGCAATTTTTTGGTTTAGTACATGAATTCAAAATCAAACTACTGATTATTCTTAACCACTACTGGATGACACTTCATCTTGCCTTGCAAGGTTTCTACAGAATTCATGCCTCTATTGGTTTGTATCTCAAAGATATAAATATAAAATTTAATTTTTGTGTTTTCTTCCAAGAAGCAGGCACTGACAAGGCAGAAAAAACAGTATTCTGACAAAGTATTCATAAGACAGCAATCCAACTCTAGCATCTTAGCATGGCAGTTACCTTTCAGATGTGAAAAAGGTAATATGTAATATACACTATGGCTTATTCACTAAAAAGAGACCAAAGAGATCAAAGACTATATGAATTTTAAGATAATTTAAAAACAGCCTGTATAAATCATTGAACATATACATACATGTGTCAGAAAGTATTTTTTTAAATCATGTAGCAGACAACAGATAATACACACTTTGCAGCATAAAAAGAAATAGAAATTAATACACAGCAGGCAAATGATCCTTTTTTTTTTTAATTTCATGCTAGTCCACAAGAAGGGTCTGCACACTTGGTATGAATGGGCAGATATTAAGAGCAGAATTTTTTTTAGAGTAATTAAGAACTTTGATAACTAATCCAACCAGCACTTCTTCAGTTAAGTGAACTAGAAGAAAAAGAAAAGTTTAAATTTACTTTTTTTTTACAAAAATGTTTCATTTCTTTATCTCAGCAAAAAATGCTACATGAGGGAGTGAAGGAATTGCTTTAAAGCAAAGATCACAAAATCTAAAAGTAAATTCTCTCTTTTTTTTGTTGTGCACACGATTCTCACACATTTGTCTTAAGCTGACATTGCTCGGGTAGCTTTCAATTGCCAAGAGACTTCTAGGGCACTTGCTCTAAAAAGATGTTAAGTCTGCTATGGGTCCTAAGATATTTCTGTCAGTCTCTTGTCAATATCTCTGACATGCAGATCACCTAAAGGTGTTAAGGCAACTTCATCCAGTTCTCAGTGGCAAGAATCATTAAGAAAAAGATGCATGCACTACAGATGATATTTTCAAAGCACTTCAATTTAAAAGCAACAAAGTGCTTTGGTACATCGCAAGCTTCAAGCCATCACACAAACAGTGAGCATGGTTCCCACAAGGAAGAATGCGTTTCCCAGCAGTTATGCAATCAGTGGAAATATATTACATCTTACGCTTCTCCCCGTTGAGCAACTTACAAGCTCATGTAATGCTCTACAGAACTGTTATGGTAGCTTCCTAGTGAGTAGTGTCCCCTGTGTATGTGGGAAAAATAAAACCAGCACAGAGATGCTTGTTTGTATTTATATCTACTCACGTTAATAGAGTAACCTTGATGAAAATTAATACAGTTAAATGAGTTATATTGCTCCAAGCAAACCTTCACTATGCTTCTTAAATCTATTGTCACAAGCAGATTCCAGAAAGCTCGACAATGCCAGGAACTCTAACCAGTGATCCAAGCCAGAGAGCTCAGTCAGTCCCCTCGTCCAACTGCTTACTGAAGTTTACAACAAAAGTCTTGGAAATGGCATGTGTAGTTAAAGCAGGAACACTTTCTCTATACTTACATTCAATTACTAATAAAAACCAAAAACTCCTAGAGGGAAGAATACTTGAGGATAATCACTATCTTTCAAATCATACAAATGCAAACCAACTTTGTTTGTCAAGAGTCAAAATTCACGGTGAGAGTCAGAATTTATTAGAGTTTGAAGAATTTGCTACCCTGCTATCTAGAAATTTCTTTCCTTACAGGAAGAAAAGACAGAAATCAGTTACAAAATACTATTTAAAGCCTCCTCTTTTCACACAGTATTTCTTTAACCAATTCAAAAGTCTGAAAACCATTCTGCTGTGGTATGGCAGAAACATATGGTGGTGACAAGCTCTACTCTCCGAAGAATACCCTCCCTGAGGGGCAAATTTCATTTAACTGGAAAAGTCTGGGGCCTGACTGAAGCAATAACATATGCAGCCTGTCATGTTTCCAGCTAGGAAGCTCATTCTCACTGTGGTTTAAACATAAACTTTCTCTCAGCTATCATCACTGAATGTGTTATATTTTTCCATGAAGTTTTAGCCCCTTTAGCCATACTTAACTCTGTTCTCATTAACAAGGCACACGTTTTTTAATTCTTAACCACAAATTTTTTAAGTGGTTTGCTGATGTGCACAAATGACAACATGACAAACTTTTTCAAAACTTGCAATACGAACTGGAGACTTGCTCTGTTGATCATTGCACATCTAAACCAAAATTCAGTCTCTCTCCAAAGGTTTATAAACTGCTATATTAAAGGGTGGTAGCATTACCCAAGCTAAGCGAGGATACTGTTTTAACACGATTTTAAGTGGTATGTAAAATACAAACAAACAAACATGGGTTGGTTTGTAAGCTATTATAATTGTTTGTTTTGTAAAGATATCGGTAGGTTTTAAAAACCTGTATTTCATATTCAACATTCAATATTCTTGAGGCAATGTTGCATCAAGATTATCCTCAATGTGCAACTTCTGTGAATACCCCTAACTCCAGTTCTGATCTCAACAAACTGGATTAAGTTTATCTGGCATCTAGGGAATCCCTTCAAGGAAGCAATACTCAATTACACAAAAGCCTACCAGAGAGAAAAATTGGCTCTACTTCATCATTTCAGTCAGGACAAAGCAGACACCATACCTTCTGGTAAAACAAACAAAAAGATCTTGCAGAGAGCCTGATGTCAAAGCAGACTGGAGCTCAGAGTGGCACGTCACAGGTGAGTGAATACTGGCAGCAATAAGAGCCTTCCTTGTAGCAGCTTTCCAGAAGTATGTTACATGTCTTAATTTGATCTAAGCCTCATTTTACAGAGGACTTTCTGGGTATTTTTGTCTCACACGTGTATCTACACACACAGACATTCTGCACTTATTTTAACAGCTGGTACAAGGCGGCTAAAGATGTACATCCTTATTTGGGTTTCACTTCAGATGCATCATGAAGAGCAATAACATTAATTAAGCATAAAATGATGGCAAATGAAACGCTACAGTCAATAACAACACCAAGAGAATAACCATGTCAGAGGTGCTGCTGCCAACCTGTCTGAATGCAAAGCTTCTGTATCAACAAATAAAAGCTACTTTTTCCTCACTGTTAGCACAGCTGAACAGATTACTGAACTTCGGTAAAAGACTCCAAAATAGTATCAACAGTAAAATGTATTTCACACATGCACACAAAAAAAAACTCTCACAAATTTCTGTTTTGCACAACAGTTCATCCAATCTACACAAACTAGGAGATGAGCACTTCTTCATTTCCCTTCAAGCTCTCTTGAAAATATTTGGGGTAGGCTTACCTGAAAATACAGGTGGGTTTTGAGGTGTGTAATTTTAGAATGGCTATATCCATACTCCTTTACCAGAAACCAGGGCACATATCAAACAATATTTTTCTTGCTCCTACAGCCAGCAAGTGTATAGTGATAACATGACTTAAGAGTTCCTTGCCTCAAAAGGACATTTTCATTGACTTGTTTCTTTTTGCACATTCTCCTTTCGTGATGCCACCCCATCTCAATACTATCAAGCTGCACTAAGTCCAGAGTTTATAATGCAACTCAGACTCTGTGTTTCAGTGCTTCTCACACAACTTTACTTTCAGAACAAAACCATTTTAGTGCTCATCTAAGACCAACCTGTACAAGAAGATTAGCTTGAAAATAAACTTCAGGAGTGAGCATGTATCTTCAGCATAAAAATATTTATTAGAAACACTGTCCTCCAAGTCGTACTACAGAATTTTCATCACTTCTTCCATTTACCGTGAGATCTACTTTGTAACTATTTTAAGTATAAACATTACATAAAGTAAAACTGATGGTTTAAAGAAAGGAGTATCGTCATTCTTGCAGACAGTGACAGCATCCCATCCAGTGTTTAAAAACCAGCAAAACTCTCCTATTCCTTTCAGCTACCATTCAGTAGAAGTAATTCTTTTAACTAACCTTGAATTTCCTGTGGCTTTTTTAGATGCTAAATACATAAAACACAGAATGAAAAGCAGTGACACATTTAAGCAAGGCCATACCTTAAAACTCCTTCCATTTGGTCTTTGGTGTAGCCTTTTCCAGTTTCACCTGCAGCAGATGCATTGCTCTCCTTCGTGCTATTGGGCTTACTTTGATCACTGCTACTGGCTGGTTTTCGGCAGTAAGCGCCTCCCCCAGCAGTACTTCCATTCTTCATAATAGCTTCCAACAAAACTATAAAAACAACAGTATATCATGGTATCATTACAGGTATTAGTGATGAAGTCAGGGCTCTCAAATATCTTACATGAGAGCACCACATCATAAAAGACCAGCTGCTACATCTTCCTTTCTTGTTGATCATCACTTTGCTCCACAAATGTTTCTGAAGCCAGTCTAGCAGTGCCTTTGCATGGCAAAACTAAAGAAAGGTGTTTCACAATTAGTGACCAAATTCCCCTCCATCTCTGCCAAGCTAATGTAATACTGAAGAGAATTTGCCCAGGTCCTTCATTTCTAGATGTTTTTTAGAGGCATTGAAAACCTGTGCCTTGGGGTGAAAACATCAGAATGCCTGACTAAGCCACTGTAAATTGAAGCGGAACCAACCTAACACTAAAGAAACCGCAAATTATTCCACACAGAGACCAAGTTCATCTCCAGCTCATTTCAGTTGCTATAGTAGGTACCTACTTGTAACCTGAGCCATTATTGGCCACAAACTGATGCTTTACTCCTTCCAGGCAATACCAGCTGAAATTCAAACCACTGTTAAAATGCCACAAATAACTCAGGACTGGCCAACTATACCCAGCTCAAGACATGAATCTTGAAAACCTGTAAGCTTTTGCTAGATCTTGAAATCCTCTTTCCTTTCACGTTCCAAGAGATGTCAAATTCAACAGTTTTAATAAACATACATTAAGTCTGCTTTTCTTCTGAGATATAAGCCCATATTTTGGAGGTAATCTGTCTTACCTATGAATCAGAAACAATACCACTCTAACACAAGGGACTGCACACAAAGCATAATATAGATTCAAGATTATTAAATAGTCCAGCTTTCCTGAAAAGAAATCCCTTCAGAGCAAGATGGCAAACTACATAGGCCACATTTGTTTCATAATAAATGAGAGTCACTATCTGCATAGAAAAATGCTCTAAAAAAAACTGCAAAGGAAAAATGTCCCATTCATTGTGAAAGCATATTACAGCTTTAATCTTAAAAACACTTTCTTCCAGAAACTAGTGAGAAGATTCCTGAAGAGTTTTCTCCTAAATTAAAAATTCTCCTCTGCCTAGCATGTCTCTCTTAGAGCAGCAGAAAACTGGGATCCTACACATCATAGCTTGTATCTCACTGAAGCACAGGAAAGAAAAGAAAGTTTTGTTTAAAAGGAGAATCACCACTTAGTCCTAAGATGTGCTTCTTAAATACTCCCCACTATTTACTTTTAAATTCACTTACTGCCCAGTGGTCACAGCAGACTGAAGCCCTGAATAGCTACACTCAGCCTGAACAAAAAAGTCAGCTGACTTCAGTGCTGGTCCTGCACTCGTGCCTGCCTCAGCAGGACTCATCAACTGATCACATTGGGCTTTTTACTGCAGAAATGAAGAAACAACTAAGATTTAGAGGTATAGTTGTAACAGAGGGCATGCTTTCACTACAAATGAAATGAGGTGCTTGAAAACAGAAGAGCTGTAGTGGCATTGTGGATTAGAACTGAAGCACCTATTCGGTATTTGCAATACTTGATCCTGGTATCATCCGCTGTGGCACTTGAAGTTCTGAGGTAAATGAAGCAATAACAACTCCAGAGGTGACCAGATCTGCAGGTTAAGAACTAATGAAGAACAGAGTTTTGAACAGACAGTGCCCTCAGAATGAAGCATTTTCAGTCCGAATGCACTCCAAACAAGTGCTAACAGAAAAAAAAAAAAATTATTTTTTTCTATCCGCTGAGTATGACATTTAATATTGGCAGAATGCGGAATCCCATTGAACATGTAACCCTGACTTCCCCTATTGAACTGACGCTCAAAAGTTTTGCAACTCCTGCTTTTATATTGGCACTTCTCTAGAAATTTCCCATCCCTGCACCAACGCTTGTGCAGAATCAGTGCAGGCAATAATGGCAGAAGTGCAGGCATAGGCAATGGTTTGCATTTTTAACATCCAGCGTCTCTTCACGGCGAGTGTAGCTCTAAATCTCTTAGTGAATTGGTTTGGCTGCAGTATACTTTCAACATTGCTATTTCACCTTCTCAGACTTCACAAGGGAGCTGCATTGCTGAGAAGACAATGCAGGGTGGTTAAAAAAAATAAAATTCAACTATCTAAGTGTGCACTTCTTAAAATAGCAGGACAGTATAAACAAACATGCTATTGTTTCATGTTGAAAAAGAAAACCGTACAAAGGGTATGGGGCCATTGCTTTCTTCACAGAAAAGATATAGTTGAGATATTCAGGAGCAACTCTGACTTTTCCATGTAGTGCCAGTGATAACACCAGCTGTTAGAACTGTAGTATTAACAGTGTATTAAAGAAAGCTTTCACCGTGCATCTACATATTTTAAAAAAGGACATACAAAGAACCAAAGACTTATTTTGTTAGCAGGTAAGACAACGAATCTTATCTCTGAATGTGTCTGAAGCCTCTCTTGTGTGTACTATTACCCACTGTTGAATGAAAGATCCTTGAACTGCATTTGGTTCCATTATGCATTGAACTTGACCCCCCCTCCTTCACTAATGGAAGAACTGTTTAATTCAGGATTTGTCCTATTGCAACAGCCTAAAAGCTAAGGTGATGACATGCTCCCAAAAAATTTGTTTTTAAAGGCAACATCAGAAATAGGGCAAGAAAACCTTCAGAAGCACTGAAAAATAGTTTCCCTTGATGTTGTTTTGTCTTCAAACAGAATGGCACCTAAGTTTGGAAAGGACATCTTGTCCTTTGTTATCAGTAAATCCACTCTTACAAATCTTTTCCAGACAAGCAATTAGTTTCCGCTCAGTTTTAAGACGAATCATTATCAAAAATCAAACCATTTTTTGAACAGGTGAACTGTAAACCAGTTTTCTAGCAAAGAGTGACGTCAACATAAAACTGCTACTATGAAGTCATTAGCTAAGCATCAGTAAATAAGCACTGACCTTACATTTCACACTAGTAAAGCCTTAAAATAGCACAGCTGCAGTCAGCGTATTTCAGGCAGAAGCTTTGTTTGTCAAAACTAAACTTCACTGATGAATGAACTAGTGCTGCATGCCCTTTAAATGCAAATGTTGCCAAAAGCAAATCACACATAGTATTGTTTTAGAGACAATAGTTACAACCTATTCTCTGTCCTTTTATAATCCACTAGGACACTGGGAGGAGGAAGCTCCCACCAGTAAAAGATTCAGCACTACCATTCTCATGGCTTTTATGACTGACAGAACATCGTTTGTGAAATGGTGGGCAATTGTTCTCAAAATTATACTGAAGATATAACATATGAAGGATCTGTGACTTCAGTGAGAAATTGGTGCAAGCTACCTTCTAATTCATACCCCAAAGAGAAAGTAAGTGAGCACATTGGAGTTGCACCATATTGTCCTATCATGGTAAAAAACCCAACACATTTTGACTGTAAAATAAGAGTTTGTGTTCAAACTAAAAAGGCTCACAAAAACCTTAACTCTTCTTTCTCTCTGGTAAGTGCTATGGCACATTTTTAACTACATGAATTATGAATTACAGGTTTTTTTTCTTCAAGTGCCCCCCCATCTAATTTATCTAGATGTCAATAGGAGTAATTTCATTTGTTCTTAGTCACTGTAAAATGCCAGTTCTAACATACTGCACACCTTCCAGCTCCTGTCCTGAAAAAAGGACATTCTGTGTCCTTGCAGCTTACTGCACCTTTAGCAAGGCCATTTAAGTGCCTCAAAAACTTTAAAACCAAATTAAATTCAATCAGTTGGTGTTGTTTTGGGAGGAATGAGATGAGTTTAAAAGAATTAACAACCTCCACAGCTAGAAAACTGAAGCACAATATTACAAGTTTACAGAGTCCCCTAATTTCTAAGTACCTAGTTCAAATCAGGCCTAGGGTACCACTGAATTTTTTCATTGGTATTAGGGCATCTACAATTCTCATTATCTTCAGATGGAGCTTTAACTGCCCACCAGTTCCACAAACCAGGCCCTTGTTTCAAGCTGAATACCTGAAAAAGGAAGCACAAACAATTAGCCGGTCACTAACGGAAATGGAGTGACTTACTTAACATCACAGAGAAATTCTGTGAAGCATTTAGTTTCAGGACACAATTCCTCAGATTACAGTCCACTGTCATAACCACAAAACCATCTTCTTTCCACCAGGTCTGTACCTCATTTGTGACTCACTTTTACTAATTTCCACAGTGAATAAAACAAGTGTCCTACAGACAATAGCCTAATTAGCCATCTATTTCTTGCACTGAATACTTTTTAGTGGTGGTTATGTAGTGGCAGTCCTACTTAAAAAAAACCCAAACGCTCAAAACAAACTAGATGGAGATTTTTTTTCCCTGAAAGCTACTGTAACTATTATCTTGGAGATATAAGAGGGTAATGACCTACGTGAAGCAGACAAAGCTATCTGCTCTCCTTGGTGAAAGAAGCTGAACTGAAACTCTCTGCCTTCCTGCCTCCTGACCCACACAGCTTCCAGAAAGCTGAAAGTACGTTCATGCATGTCGTCTTCTCTAGCCATAGACTTTAAGGGGAGTATGACAGCATCTACATTGTCTTGTAGGAGAAAAACCAAACACTTGAAAAATTAAACATTGTTAAAAAAAAAAAAAAAAAAAAAGCACAGTGAGACCTTCACTTATTGTTTGCATATAAAAAGCAGTCAGGAGAAAAAAGAGGCCCAAAAATGTTCACTGAATCTGCTCACCCGACTTAAAAGGCTTTACTACAGAATAAAATGCAGCATAGAAAACTTCCAGTCAGGATTTTGCCCCAGAGTCATGTTCCAGAAATGGCAAATGCTGAGGACTTTAGGTCAGTACAGAGAACTGAAGTTGTTCCTACTCGTTCCACAGCACAGACCACGTAAGTGAGAACCAGAGGAACGCAACAAGTCACTGCTGCGTCCAAAGGTGTTTCCAGCTGACTTCTGGCACAGTGTAACAGGAAGACCCCAAGTCAAGTGACAGTTCCAGCGCACACTGAAACCTCACTATCGTTCCCTTAAAAAAATTATTTCTAAACACTTTTTGCTGGAAACATGCTAATTCTTTTTTTTTAATTTTTAGTACAGAATTAATTGTCAGATGAGCCAATGAAGGCCTAGGGGGAGCCACCTATCCCATTTTCCCTAGGAAGGGTAAACCCATGTGCAATTCCTACGTAGCTATGTACAACCAAAAGGGAACCAACAAAACCAAAACTGCAGGTAAATTATAGAATGAAGACATGGTCCTCTCCGGGACTGCAGCTCTTACTGCAAGCTGTTATCGAGGGGTAATTCACAGTGACAGCAGAAAGGCCAACACAGCCTGTCTCGGCCTGGGGCCTGAAATGTCCCGCTGTTAATCGGGGCTAAGCCTAGTCTGTATGGCTGCGTTTATACTGACGGCTGAGGGAGGAGGGGGAACGCGGGCGAGGCGCTGGGCCGGCCCTGGGGGATACCCTTGGGCGCGGGGGGAACCAAGCCCACTCCTCCGCACCGCCTGAGGCCAGAGGCAGGCACTAGCGGTGGGAATCCACCTGCTCTGAGCGCTGCTCCCGGGCACATCCTTTGGCCTCCTCTCCCCGCCGGAGCCCAGCCGGGCTGGCTCTGGGGGCAGGGTCGCGCTCGCCTCGGCCTGCGGGCCCCCCCCCGGGGTGCGGGGCCCCCCCGCCGACCGCCCTCCTGCGGGCCCCGCGCTCGCTGCGGGCTCGTCCCGACAACGCCGGGCAGTGGGGAGGGGGCCGGGCTTCACCTCGGGCCGTCTCGGTCGGGTAGAGTTTCTGCGCCTTGCCGAGGAAGCGGAGGGCGCGGTCGCGGTTCCCGGCCTCCAGCGCCTCCCGCGCGATCCCGATGCACTTCTCGGCCTCGTCCCGGTTCCCCTCCATGGGCTTCTCCTTCCGCCGCCTCCGCCCGCCGCAGCGCAGAGAGAAGGGGCCCGAAGCCAGAGCGGAGGCGGCCGGGGCGGAGGGCCCGCGAGCGGAGCGGGGCGTCGGGCGGGGTTCCCTCCCTCACTCCGCGGGGCTCCCTCGCTCCGCAGGGATCATCCCGCCGCTGCCGCAGCCCCGGCGCCGCTCCACCGGCATCCGCGCGGGCCGCTTCCGGGACCCGCCGCGCATGCGCCGCCCCGCCCACCCGGGGCCGACCGCTCACCCGGCCGGCAGGGGCGGGGACGGGACAGGAGCACCAGGATCGTCCCGGCCGAGAGCGACGCTGCCCCGCCCGCACGGCCTCGGGAAGGAGCCGCCACGATGGAAAAAAATACCGTGTGCGCTCCCGCACCGCTGTGAGAGAAGCCCGAGAGCTGCCGGTGCTTACGGGGCCTCAGGGTAGTTGTTAGCACCCTGTAATTAGCGATATCAATTACATCCCGGCAAGGACAGCGCTGCCGCGAAGGAAGCGCTCTCGGGCGCTGCTCCAGGGAAGCACCGCAGCGCTAGGAGGAGCGCAGTTAATATACAGGTCTAGCCAGCAGCTCCGATCTAGGTCACCGCCTCCCAGCTACAGTGCTGCGGCAGAGATTATTGCCTGCAAGAGCTTATAGAAACAGAAGAGCCTGGTCACAGCAAAAGCATCTCCCTGTGAAGCGTTTCACTGCTACAGATGCAGCTCTGGAAGGCCACTGCCCCCAGCCACACACAGTAACCATCCTCTTTGCTTCACCCCAAGGTTTCCCTGACCACAGCAATAAGCAGGGCTTTGCTGTAAAAATGAACGAGCAGAGAGCTGGAGAAGAACAGCTGAAGATGTGACCAGAACCCCTCCCTAATCCATTGCTACTGAAGATACTGCTGCATGGCAGGAGTTAAGGGCTGCTGCAGTACAGCCCCCTTGCTCACACACAGCTCTCCCCAGAGCTTATTCTACAGGCTGGAACAGTGAGAGGGGCCAGGCACTAACAAAGAAAATCAAGTGAAACACAGATTTTCAACATCCCTCCACCTCCTCCTCCCTGACAGACCCTTTTCCCCCTATGAAGAGACATATCAGTCTTGACATAACATTTATTGAGTATTTCCACTCTAGTGGATGAAACGCCTGTACAAAACCAAACATTTCCTTTACTTACTCAAACCAATCTAGAAACAGCCAACTCAATTAAAACCCACTACAAACACAATAGCTTCTTTGAAGCCATGGTAACACTTAAATACAGTTAAGACTTCAATGCAGAAATTTGGTTTGTTAGAAAGCTCAAGGGAGCTTCAGCTTCTTAAAGTTAAAAAAAGGCAAAATCGTGTTTCACAGATACAGTCCACTGGAATCACCAACACTGGACAAATTAAGTACTTCGAGTCCTGAGATAACAAGGAATCCTGGTATCCTTTAGACAGTCTTCTGTTGTCCTTTCTTGCCAATGAGAGACTTGTGGATATGCGGTATTACACCTAAGAAAGAGCAACAATTAAGACTTCATGATTTCTCAACAGTTTTCCTCAACTTTGTACTTCAAATGAAAATGACAGTACTAAGCAACCTGTAGTCTGAGGCATCTCCTCCACCCAACCACCACAAACAGCAAGCAATTGACATACCACCACCAGCAATTGTTGCCTTGATCAGAGAATCCAATTCTTCATCTCCTCTAATGGCAAGCTGCAAGTGACGGGGAGTGATACGTTTCACCTTCAAGTCTTTGGATGCATTTCCCGCCAGCTCAAGGACCTGGGACAAGACCATTTTTGAACAGTTACAAAATCAAGTGAGACCAACTGCACAGTCTCAGCTGTTTCAAATACCGTGTCACTGTTAGTGACACTGAGACAGCAAACAGTGCTTCTTCCAAGAGGGTTCCTCCTTTGGACCTCAGCGTTTAGTTTCCCCAATAAGAGAACGTTTACAGCAGATATGACATGCTGTAATGGCCCATTTGATAAGTTACTTCACACTTGCATTTTTCCTGCAAGTCACAGCACCAGATTTGCATGAAACGCAGAGCACGCATATTTCAGAGTCTTCTAATAATGTATGCACTTGAAATTCTGATAACGTATGCACTTGAAACTGGCTCAAAGCAAGTGAAGAGTTCATAACCCAGTCCAAACTGGCAAGATACAGCAGACTATGGTCATTATGGCATTTAGGACTTGACCAACTTGCTTGCACCCCCTGCAGATTTTACCTCAGCTGTCAAGTACTCCAGGATTGCTGCACTATACACAGCAGCGGTGGCACCCACACGTCCATGGCTGGTTGTCCTAGACTTCAGGTGCCTGTGGATGCGGCCAACAGGGAACTGGAAAAAAACCAGAAGCATGAACAGGCTGTGACGGCAGAAAGCCACTGCACAAAACCACATCCTGGGCTGCAAAGTCCCAGTGGCAGATGCACAAGCTGTGTTTCACTTGAAATTCCAGTGAAGGACACGGCATGTCATACTCACACCAGCAACTCCACAATTTGCATCACCAACCAGCAGACGGGAAGACCCGACGGACCTCTCCTCACCCCACATCCCAAGCCCCCTCCTCACCTGCAACCCGGCCCGCTGCGAACGGGACACCGCTTTGGTCTTGGTCTTCCCGGAGTCCTTCCCAGCTTTCCCGCCAGCCTGGCAACGCCAAGGGAAAAATCGGGAGTCGATGTCCCCAGCTCCGCGCATGCGCCCCGCTTTCCCCCCTCCCCCCACCCTCACGCGCAGCGCCGCACAGGCCGCTCCCCGCGCGCATGCGCAGCCGCCGCTCCCCCGTCCTGCTGTCCCCTTCGGCGCCGCTACGAGCGCGACCACCCCCCCCCTCCCCCGCCCCGCGCCCTCCCGCGCCCCTCCGGCCCGCGCTCCCCCGCCACCCCCCTCGGCCCCGACACCCCCCTCGGCGGCGGCAGCGCCACCACCACCCACCCA
>NW_020955620.1:575818-586028 GCF_003031625.1 Empidonax traillii | reverse complement strand
TTTTTGTGCCATTTTCAGTAAATTATAATTTAAACTTTAGAGCTCAGCTGAGGGTATTCTCAGTTAATCCAATTCCTTCAGCTTCAAAAAAGTAACAATTCATTGTGCTCTTCCAGAACACTGTAAGTCTCTGTTATCTGAGAGATATGCTGCTCATATGTGAGCATGCAGTGAGCTCGGGGAGAAACCCTGGCCTTTCCAAGGCCAATTAGCTCTTTAGAGAAAAGACTGGCAGGATCTGTCATGCACTTTACCAATCTAATCACTAAACCACCACATGTTGTTAACACAAGTATTTTGTCTGCCTTGATATCAAAGGGTCCCAAGTATGATGAATACTTTTACAGACAGACTTATAAATGGAGGTAGAGCTGAGGGCACAACGTTCTCATGAGGATACTCTCCTTGCTGTAACTTTTGCGCTTTCTTCAGGCCTTCAACAATTGAAATACTCAGAGCCCTAAGACAGGAGGACATGTGCTGATCTGTAGAGCTTCACTTCAAGGTCTTTCAAGCTGTTCAGTGGAATAGTAAAGATTTAAAACTTTGTAGCTCTTCTGCTCCAACATCTGACCCCAAATACTTGGTCCCCTGGATACAAAGGACCCTTTAGTTGAGCCTCCAGACAGCCTGAAGCCACATCATCAGTGCCTTCAACACCCGAATTTCAGTTTGGGCATCTAGCCCTAGCTGCTACCACCTCAGGATGGGGAGACCTACTTCCAGACACATGCACAGAGAGGCAGGACTGAATTGAGAGCAGATACGCCTACATGCAGGGATCTGGCAGTTTGTTTTTATGTAACTGTCTGGTGCTTCTGTCTATTTGAAGCATCATTTGTTTATATTCTCCTTCAGCAAGAAAGAAGATAAGAGAGTTTGAAGGTTTGGTTGGTTGTTTGTTTTTTTTTAAGTTTAAGAACAAACCTCAAGATTTTACAAAAGCCTGCAGAAGTTAAGATTTCACTCAAGGTGCTACTTGAAAATCTATTTCTGTTCAAAATCAAAGATCCATTTACTCTTTACTTTACAGGAAAATGAAACTAAGTTGCAGGCCATAAGACACTCCCCCCCACCCCATCACCATTTGAAATGTAGGGAAAAAAAATGGATTTTTTTTTTTTCTCTGTTTCCTGTCCACAGAAGGGCTAGGAAGAGGATAAAAAAGTTCCCCTGCCACTTGGAGATAATGCCTGCCAGAGACATTTCCTTTGCTTTACACACAAACTTTCCCGATGGCTCACTTTGGCTGGACACTTTCAGCTGGGATTACCCAGGCAAGGCAGCCTGACACCAAAGGTTAAGCTAAAGCAAGGATGTATATTTACCATACAGATTGTGTTAGAGACATGTGAGGTAGAGTACATGAAACTAGCCTTGGATCACCCTATGCTGGCCAGCAAGCCTCTCTAACAAGCACAACCTGAACCCCCCCACTCTGCTATTTAAAGACGTAAGTGGAAACTAGTTTAGGTACATTAGGAACAATCCCAAAGCAACTTCAGACCCAGCTGTGAGCACAAATAACCTCAATCCCACATGAACAAAGGGAACACTTACCACCTCCATCATCCTGATGATATTTGTACCTCAAGCCTAGCCCCAGGTGTCTTATCCAGTGGGAAAAAGGAATATATGCTTCAAGGGGGACAAAGCAGAATAATAGGCTTTTATTTGCCTAATTAATATTAAGAAAGTGGAAAATCCCTCTAAAAGGATAGATCATGGGTAACCTGGTGAGGAAAGATTCAGTCGGCCTAGTGTATACCTGGTATAATGGTGTTCAACATGTCTTAGGAGAATTGCAGTGTAGTGCTGCTTTCTTTTCTACTCTGTCTACTATTTAGTATGATTTCCATGGAGAAAAATATTTATTTTTACTTGCCTCCAAAATATGAACATGGTCTACAAAGCAGGTACCACTTCTCACCCCTCACTAAGTACTGGGTTATGAACATGGTGTTATTTGGACTATCTTGAATTAATTTCTTTCAGGACTTTAGTTTCTGCAGAAGTGGTGGTGATCATCTTCATTAGCAGACTGAAGAAGCATTCCCAGAAAGCTCTTTGTACCACATCCCTCAGAACTTTACAGTTTCTGGATCCTGAACAAGTTTAAGTGGGAGATACATGCCTAGGTGCTCAGCTTTGCCATGGTGTTTCCAGGATCCAAGTCTGAGTATCTGTGGAACTTCAAAAGCCAGGTGTCAGAAGGCATTTGAGAAACTATTTTTTTATGTGACAGCTAAGCAGAGTCCGTTCATTTTTTAGTATACAGGTTTTAGTCAGAGGTTTTAGTATGCTGAACTTTGAACTAACTCCCCTGAAGTGAGTAATACAGTCTGTCAGGGTTTTTTTTAAGCCCGTAGCTAGCCACTGCTTACATTCATTTAGGCTCTTGTTTTTTGTCGTGAGATCAATTACACTATGACTTGTATATGCCCCTGGAGTCGTTCCCCCTTGCAGAGGGCTTTCCTGCTGCCCTTTTGTAGGATCTCTAGCAAATGAAAGGGTTCTGCTGAGCTGGGTCTCTCTGTTGGCTGCTGTATTTGGGTTCAGGAAATTCTGATCCTCTCTGGTTGCGCTGTCATGTTGTGCATGGTGATGAATGGATTCAATTGTTCCGTTTTAACAGATACGTTTAATAATCTGGTTTCTCTAAACAGCTTCACACACTGAAAGGATGAGATACGATGTGAGATAGTGGTGAAGGGATTACTGCGGGTACGATGGCCTGCTGATGGGGTGATAAGTTATCCATCTATAGGTTGTAGATGATCCTCATCACTGCAATTCAGGTGGAAGAGGGAGTGATCTAAGGTGTCACGGTTCTGTTCTGCCTTGGCCATGACACACAGCCTTTATAATCACGCTATTTGTAACTTTTTATATTCCTCATTTACATATCAAGTGTCGGCTCCCCCCACCCCCATTAATGATGGCAGCTAACAGAACATTTTACTACATTCTCGCCTCCACTTCTTCAAAAGACTATAATTTGACGTTTGAAATCCTCCACGGCAGAAGATAAGAATGCAACCATCTTGCAGACAAGTCAAAGGGCTTGCTCCTCTCTCCTTCCCCAAAGTAGGGATGCCTCTTTGGTTAGATCTGTGCCTCTGGAGCATGCTTGGAAACACTTGTACGTGGTGCTCTACATTTATATTTTGCAGGTCTAGTGAATTTATCGCCACCAGTCTGAAAGAATCTACAATCTGTTGCTGCAGTGTACTGTTGGTGTCTGTGTTCATGCAAGTTCTTTTGAACTTGACCAGACTGTTGTATCGATAAACTGCACTCTTTGTGAATATCTGATCATGAATGAGACCAGACTTACAGCGTAAACCCACTGTATTGGTGCATCTGGGATCTTATTGAATGCAACTGAACTTACAGTGCTGAATTGCTTATAATAAAAAATTAAACCTAGTTGCACCCAGCCTCCCTGAGGGTTTGATGGAAAGCAGGAGGGTTTATTTTCTGCCAAATTTCTATACTCTGAACTCAGCACACAGGTCTCTCTAATAGCTCTGCAGATACACGTGCATACTGATTTCAGAGAGACTTGAACTACCCTTATATCTACACTGTTCATTGTACTCCTTTGTATCAGCTGTTAATAGTGTCACAATGACTAGCCTGAATAGATTTTTATCTTATTCTTGTTTAGGGAAAGGAAGCTACAGCTAGTTAGGCAAAGTGAAATGAGTCTGTCAGAGACAGTGACAGCCAGAACTCCTTACCCTCATCCTTCCATTGTCTTACACAGAAACTTGTCCCTCAAAACTCGCTTGTTGCTATATGCCTTGGTCCTCTCCCTTATCCACATTTGAGCTCCATTCAAAATAGTTATACTTACATGATCTTTTGTGCTGGCTACAAAGCCATATGCAAGGACCTACTCCAACTCTGCTCAAGTTGGGCAACTCTCAGGTGGCTTTAATTTGCCACATGATACTTATGCCCAGAGGAGATTGTCATTAAATAGGCTTTTACCAAACATAGCAATTTGGTTATACCAATTTCTTTTCCTAAGAGTTCCTTTGCAGGAGCTGGTTCTTCACAACTTGTTCTGTGAAAATGAAAAGGAAAAAGAAGAAATGCCACCTGCCCTTTGGCAGAGCAGAGAGAAAATTCATAGGAGACTTGCCCTTTCCTTGCCAAAGTTGTTGCAAGTAGAGGGGATCCAATTCTTCCTTATTGGTAGGAGACAGCTAGCACAGCCATCTTTTTAGTGTGACGACCTGGTTTATTTCTTCCTCATGGTGTAAACTGGATTTTGTAGAGAAGTAACTGAAGCTCACAACTGGAATGAGATCCTGTACCGCACCTGGCTTGTGACACAGACAGCATGGCCCTCACTGAACAATGCATAATTAATAATAACATGTTCTCATTTTTAGTCATCTGCAACAGAGAACAGCAAGCCCCAGGGTCTGTTTTATACTGAGGAAAGTGCTGATTTCCCAGAGCTAGGGGAGGTGTTAGTACAAATATAACTGTTACCGATACACCTTTACAAGAAGTAATAAGATTAACTGAGGAGTTCACTTCTGTCAAAGTTTGAATTTGTAGCTTGGGGTATATCATTCCTAGGAGGGATAACTCTCAGAGGGGTGTTGTGTTTTTATTTTTTTCTTTATCTTTAAATTTTAGCAATTGGAGCTAAAAAAAGAAAAAAAGGATAAGTAGGTATTACATTCTTTCATCTCTTCTTTGCTGCAGTGAAGGACCTTCTGCTCTGGACTTGTTTTGGAAATTTCCAAGTTTCCTTAATGCAGAGGTTTGCACTTGGAAGCAATTGATCTTGCACTATGACTATTACTGCCCAGTTAAATTTGATATACTGCGGAAATGGTTCGCACTTTGATCAGGGCATAAAGATGAATCTCTTCAACTGTAACGGGGCTGTGACTGACCAAATGAAATTGTCCTAATGGTGGCAGCATAACACAAGAAATAAAATATAAAAATATGAAGGGTTTCCTCTTCAGAAAGGTTTTTAGGCTGAGTCATCACCACCAAAGAGATATCCTTGTTCTTTGGGGGCGGAGTTGTCTTTGAAACCAAAGCACAGCACTTATCTTGCTGTAAAATTGGAAAAGAAAATATTTTATTTTTTATGGTCAGACAACCAGACAAGGTCAGCATTTCACATGAGATGGACCCTGTCTGCCAGGCATCTGGTTAAAATCCTCTGCTAGGATTTCAGAGTAGGAAAGGTAACACACATTAGGGATCTTGTATTAAAAAGAGGTGTTTTTCAGACGTGAAAGCAAAACAAAATTTATCATCTGAAATTTATTAGGTGCAGTTACTGCAAATGAATAGAGGCATAATTGTGCAGCTATAAAATATCTGACTGTAACAAGTAAGCTCTTTTCTATCTAAAAAAAATAAAGATCCAATCCTGTCAAATTTTGGGTGGGGGCTTGTATGTTCTGATAATTTCCTGATTGTATATCATTGCACGTTTCCCAATTTTCTCACCTAGGGCTGGGCCTGCATGGTCTTGTATTTGTCCAAAATCCTTACATGTAAAAAGCAGAAAGAGAAAATGTAATCAAATTTGTCAAATACAACCATTTACTGGTGAGGGCTTGCAACACCTGGGAGCAATCTGAAGAAAGAGAAATATTCAGCACAGGGAGAGTTAAACACTGGTGGTTTGAAAGGTTTTCGTCAGAAGCATCTTCTTTTTCTGTGACTCTTCAAGGGGACGCGTATCCATCCCTCTTATCTTAGTGGAGCAGCTGGGCTGCTGCTGCCATAAATCAGGAGCAAAACTGAGAGGTGGTGATGGGTAAGACTTATGGCACGGTGGTGGTGGTGCCTGGTGAGAGGGAGCAGACCAGGTTAAAATGAGGCGCTTGGACTCCCTGCGGGAGGGAGAGATGGGGGACACGAAGCAGGCAGCGCGGCTGCGATGGAAGGGATGGGGCAGCGCTGATCGCTGTGGTGCAAATCCTTGTCCTGGCGGTGGGAACCCCCACCCCCACAGCTCAGCGTGGAGCAGCTGGGAGGTAAGTGTGGGGAGGGGTTCAGGGTAGGAATGCTGACGCTGGGTGTTATATTACACCCTGCCCCTGAAACCCACCGGTGCCAGAGTGGGTCAAAGCCACAGGAGCTGCTTGCACACAGCAGCCTCTCAAATGCAAGTCTCGGGATGCCTTTCTGTGCCTGGGGAGCAGAGGCTTTTGCTAGCACACAGTAACGTGGCATCTTAAAGTGCAGGCGTTATAGGGGCTTTTTGGGCGTTCCTCTTGATCAGATTTTCAATCCTGTGCGCTGGGCTTGGGCACATGGGTGATGGCACAGGCAAGATGCTGAAGTTGCTGTGTAGGAACCAGGTTGCATAATTACAAGTGCACAGCCTGATTTGCATCCCTCACTGCCTGTTTCCCCGACATAGCCCCACCAACACCATTGGGCTTCCCCCATGCTTTAGAGCAGCCCCAAGTATGCAAGGTTTGAAAAATGTAAAGTAGTTTCTGATGAGTCACCACAGAAGAAAAGGGTGGGATGAGCAACTGAGAGCTCCCCCTAAGACTACAAAGGTGGTTTCAGGCCAGCGATCTGCTTCACACCCCTGCATGGGGCAATGCAACAAGCTCCTGGTGCTCTTTCCTGCATTTGAGGTAGACTAGCACTTGTTGCCTGGCTGAGGTCCCTGAGGAGCTTTCATTTCAGGGACTATTGGTACACTGTGCCTTTAGTCCCTCATGCTGGCTGTGAGGGTGAGGGCTGCAGACAACCAGTCTGGAAGAAGCCCACAGGACTTACACCTCACTATGTCATCCCTCCTGTAGGGAGATCTCACTTCAGGTGCCCCCCTCCATCAGCAGCTGCTTTTTGAGAAAGGTCACTCAGTTTCCCTTTCTCTTGGTCTTGGAGACACTTAAAATGGCACAACATTTACCTGACTCAGATGTAGCCACACACAGAGAGGAAGCCAAAGGAGTATTTTTGCTAATGTCTCTGATTGTGTGGAACTGGCTGTGTGCTTGTAGGTGCATTTTCATGTTGATGAGCAGCCAAGGAACCAGTGATGGTGGTGCCATCTGCCAGAGCTGTGATCAGTGTGCTCCAGCACCTTGTGCACCTGCCTTTTGTCATGCATAGGTCTTGGCTTTTCTCACCCTTTAGGAAGGTTTAGGAAAAGAAAATAGAAAAAAGCCCCAAGCTACCAGCACTACCAAAAAAAAAAAAAAAAAAAAAAAAAAAAAAAAAAAAAAAAAAAAAAAAAAAAAAAAAAAAAAAAAAAAAAAAAAAAAATCAGATTAGGGATGATCAGTGGGCCATTTCTGAAGGAACTGCCTGTGAAATGTCTTACTTGCCATACCTGACAGTGCCTACACAATTGCAAAAAGTTGAAAGCCTCCCCTCAAAAAACAGTTTGGAACAAAACGTGGACATCTGCCTCAAAAGAGCCAGGCACAGTGTCTCTGCAGTAGCGAGGGTGGAAGCTGCCAGAAGGGGATCGCTGATCATCATGGACATTGTCATGGAAAGGTGGTGTCCTGTGGGGAGCATTCACTCGAGGATCTACCGTATGGCAGTGGTGTACGATCACAGAGGTTTCCCCTGTGACCTGCAGCACCTTTCCCTCCACATCCTTTCCCCTGTAGTTTACTAGGTTGGTTGTTTTGCTGCTGCATGTATTGGATGTACCAGACTTGCAGTAGAAGCAGCTGCCACATTTCCCACTCTTTGCATTTCCTCTTGGACTTGCCATTGGTTTACAGGGATTTACATACCCATCAGCACATACACAGCACTGCACAGTTCACACAGCATCACACAGGCTAAATGGGTATGGGGGTGTGTGTGTATCAAAATTTCCTACATCCCTAAGCTAATGAGTCAGAAAATCAAATGTTTGGGCATTTGTGTGTCATCATTGCTTACCTATTTTATCTGCTTAGCCTTATTAGCTAACTAGGCTCATTTAATCCTCAGCATTCACTAATCCCAATTAGAGATGGGCCCAAACTAGGCTCTGGGTCCCAATTAGGAGACAACAAGCTCTTAGCAACATGCTGCCTCCAGCAGTCACTACAGCTAATAATGGTGTGTGGGAGTGCAGGAGCCCCCCTGGAACAGCGAGGAAGTGCCACACCCACATCACCCCGTCCTCAAGCCCTACAGGCAACTGAGAAGCAGATCAGCATCTAAATGCATCATTTGCTTTGCAATGGTCTACATATACCTGAAGTGCTGTACTATGCCCCTGAGAAAATGAGGGAGAGTTGTTTTTTGCATCTTTCTCTATCAGTTGCATCAAACCATCCATAATGGCCAGAAGAGCCCCTGACTATTAAAGCTCTTGCATCTCGTCGTCCTTTGCAGCTGCTTCTTGTCCCCTTGGCTCATTCTGAACCTGGCATGGTGACAAACACGCATACTTGTAGCCACTATTCACACATCCTTGTAGGAAGAAATTATGCCTAGATGAAAAAGTGAGCTTGTTCTGCAAGTCGTGGTCACCTGGACAGGCCCTGGTACTTGTTTCTGACTTGGCTGTTAAAATGGGCTTCTTGTATCTGCTCTGCTTCCGCATCCACAGGAAAGGAACAGTGGCATGCAGAGAGCCTGCAGGTGCTTTGGCATGTCCCCGCGAACATCACGTCCAAGAATCCATCATTGCTTTCGTCAAAGCTTCATCAGGGTTGCACTGAGGAACCTGATCAGGACTTGCCTCCTTGTTGTTCTCAAAGACATGTCTTCCACTCAAGGCTCTACCTGGTCTACATCTTCCCATGTAGCAGGGAAGGGTTTTACCTTCTGCAGGGCTGGCACCATTGGAGAGACATGCTGCGTTCCCCTGCAGGGAGGCAATGGGCTCCTGGTAACCTCTGCAGGCAGGAGGCTCCACATGGGCCTCCTACAGACTTTTCCTAAGCCTGCTCTTCTATCCCTAGCCAGGCATCTCTGACTCTGCCAAGATGTGGATGCTTATGTTGCCAGCTCCTCTCACTGGAAGCTAATAGCTAGCTCCCTGAACAAAGAAAATCCTATTTGGCATCAGAAAGCCTAATTCTGGTCTCTCATCTTTTTCCCTGCTGGTGCAGTTCATCAGACTTTTTGCTGATTTATAGCTTGGATGAAAGAAGATTTTCAGACCCAAGGTCATTCTCCTGTCAGGTGTGGGTGTGGGCGTGTCCTCACAGAATGAAAGGCTTTATGAGCCAAGGATGTTCACAAAGGGAGGACACATGGAGCTCCTGGAGCAGGTCCAGCAGAGGGTAACAAGGATGATTAAGGGATAAGGATAGGCTGAAGCAGCCAGGCCTGTTCAGCCTTGAGAGGAGATAACTGCTAGGGGACCTCATCAATGTCTATCAGTATCTGAAAGGAGGGTGTCAGGAGGAAGGATCCAGGCTCTTCCCAGTGGTGCCAAGCAATAGGACAAGAATCAACAGGCAGAAACTGATGCACAGGCAGTTTCATCTGAATGTGAAGAAGAACTTTACTTTGCATATGACTGAGCACTGGAACAGATTGCCTGGAGAGGTTATGGAGTCTTCCCCACTGAAGATATTCAAGATCTGTCTGGACACAGTCCTGTTCAGTGTGCTCTAGGATGACCCTGCTTGAGCAGGGAGGTTGGACCAGACGACCTACTGTGGTATCTTTCAACCTGACCTGTTCTGTGATTCTCTGAGTGCTCACATCCATATGCAATGCTGTGGGCAATGGTGGGCCAAGGACCTGGCTGCCTGGGGAATGAGGCTCCTTCTGGCAAGCCTCTTTGATAAATTGTTTGTAAAAGCCTGATGGGACCTTATGATGTTTTTCCCTTCTCTTCAATAGGACCATGAGAAAAGAAAATGATTGTAGTTTCCTTTGCTATAGCAGAGCTTAAAGGGGAAATTAACTCGGGAGCTGATGCACTGCTCACTGAATTCAGTGGGGCTTTTTCTGCCAGCTTCAGTGGAAACTCTGGAACTGGCTCTCTATCAAAGGTGACTTTGATTTCTGTGGTTGTGTGAGCCTTTCCTCCCATTTATCTGTGGGGAATAGCTTTGGGAGGCTTCAGAGCTCAGATGAAATATTTGCTGTAGCTGGTCCTCAGTTTATTTTCTTCCTTGCCTCATGACTGTTCCTCTTTTACAGTTGGCAGCTGTAATCATCGCTGGCCTCCTTCTGCTCTACATCCCACTGTGCTATGAGAATTTCCATTTCCACGTGGCTCATTTGTATGCTCGCC
>NW_020955620.1:572688-575802 GCF_003031625.1 Empidonax traillii | reverse complement strand
CACCTTGTGCACCTGCCTTTTGTCATGCATAGGTCTTGGCTTTTCTCACCCTTTAGGAAGGTTTAGGAAAAGAAAATAGAAAAAAGCCCCAAGCTACCAGCACTACCAAAAAAAAAAAAAAAAAAAAAAAAAAAAAAAAAAAAAAAAAAAAAAAAAAAAAAAAAAAAAAAAAAAATCAGATTAGGGATGCTCAGTGGGCCATTTCTAAAGGAACTGCCTGTGAAATGCCTTACTTGCCATACCTGACAGTGCCTACACAATTGCAAAAAGTTGAAAGCCTCCCCTCAAAAAACAGTTTGGAACAAAACGTGGACATCTGCCTCAAAAGAGCCAGGCACAGTGTCTCTGCAGTAGCGAGGGTGGAAGCTGCCAGAAGGGGATCGCTGATCATCATGGATATTGTCATGGAAAGGTGGTGTCCTGTGGGGAGCATTCACTCGAGGATCTACCTTATGGCAGTGGTGTACGATCACAGAGGTTTCCCCTGTGACCTGCAGCACCTTTCCCTCCACATCCTTTCCCCTGTAGTTTACTAGGTTGGTTGTTTTGCTGCTGCATGTATTGGATGTACCAGACTTGCAGTAGAAGCAGCTCCTGTCAAATGCCACATTTCCCACTCTTTACATTTCCTCTTGGACTTGCCTGTTGGTTTACAGGGATTTACATACCCATCAGCACATACACAGCACTGCACAGTTCACACAGCATCACACAGGCTAAATGGGTATGGGGGTGTGTGTGTATAAAAATTTCCTACATCCCTAAGCTAATGAGTCAGAAAATCAAATGTTGGGGCATTTGTGTGTCATTATTGCTTACCTATTTTATCTGCTTAGCCTTATTAGCTAACTAGGCTCATTTAATCCTCAGCATTCACTAATCCCGATTAGAGATGGGCCCAAACTAGGCTCTGGGTCCCAATTAGGAGACAACAAGCTCTTAGTAACATGCTGCCTCCAGCAGTCACTACAGCTAATAATGGTGTGTGGGAATGCAGGAGCCCCCATGAAACAGCAAGGAAGTGCCACACCCACATCACCCTGTCCTCAAGCCCTACAGGCAACTGAGAAGCAGATCAGCATCTAAATGCATCATTTGCTTTGCAATGGTCTACATATACCTGAAGTGCTATACTATGCCCCTGAAAAAATGAGGGAGAGTTGTTTTTTGCATCTTTCTCTATCAAACCAACCATAATGGCCAGAAGAGCCCCTGACTATTAAAGCTCTTGCATCTCGTTGTCCTTTGCAGCTGCTTCTTGTCCCCTTGGCTCATTCTGAACCTGGCATGGTGACAAACATGCATACTGTAGCCACTATTCACACATCCTTATAGGAAGAAATTATGCCCAGATGAAAAAGTGAGCTTGTTCTGCAAGTCATGGTCACCTGGACAGGTCCTGGTACCTGTTTCTGACTTGGCTGTTAAAATGGGCTTCTTGTATCTGCTCTGCTTCTGCACCCACAGGAGAGGAACAGTGGCATGCAGAGAGCCTGCAGGTGCTTTGGCATGTCCCCGCGAACATCAGGTCCAAGAATCCATCATTGCTTTCATCAAAGCTTCATCAGGGTTGCACTGAGGAACCTGATCAGGACTTGCCTCCTTGTTGTTCTCGAAGACATGTCTTCCACTCAAGGCTCTACCTGGTCTCCATTTTCCCAAGTAGCAGGGAAGGGTTTTACCTTCTGCAGGGCTGGCACCATTGGAGAGACATGCTGCGTTCCCCTGCAGGGAGGCAATGGGCTCCTGGTAACCTCTGCAGGCAGGAGGCTCCACATGGGCCTCCTACAGACTTTTCCTAAGCCTGCTCTTCTATCCCTAGCCAGGCATCTCTGACTCTGCCAAGATGTGGATGCTTACGTTGCCAGCTCCTCTCACTGGAAGCTAATAGCTAGCTCCCTGAACAAAGAAAATCCTATTTGGCATCAAAAAGCCTAATTCTGGTCTCTCATCTTTTTCCCTGCTGGTGCAGTTCATCAGACTTTTTGCTGATTTATAGCTTGGATGAAAGAAGATTTTCAGACCCAAGGTCATTCTCCTGTCAGGTGTGGGTGTGGGCGTGTCCTCACTGTAACACAGAATGAAAGGCTTTATGAGCCAAGAATGTTCACAAAGGGAGGACACATGGAGCTCCTGGAGCAGGTCCAGCAGAGGGTAACAAGGATGATTAAGGGATAAGGATAGGCTGAAGCAGCCAGGCCTGTTCAGCCTTCAGAGGAGATAACTGATAGGGGACCTCATCAATGTCTATCAGTATCTGAAGGGAGGGTGTCAGGAGGAAGGATCCAGGCTCTTCTCAGTGGTGCCAAGCAATAGGACAAGAATCAACAGGCAGAAACTGATGCACAGGCAGTTTCGTCTGAATGTGAAGAAGAACTTTACTTTGCATATGACTGAGCACTGGAACAGATTGCCCGGAGAGGTTATGGAGCCTTCCTCACTGAAGATATTCAAGATCTGTCTGGACATACTCCTGTTCAGTGTGCTCTAGGATGACCCTGCTTGAGCAGGGAGGTTGGACCAGACGACCTACTGTGGTATCTTTCAATCTGACCTGTTCTGTGATTCTCTGAGTGCTCACATCCATATGCAATGCTGTGGGCAATGGTGGGCCAAGGACCTGGCTGCCTGGGGAATGAGGCTCCTTCTGGCAAGCCTCTTTGATAAATTGTTTGTAAAAGCCTGATGGGACCTTATGATGTTTTTCCCTTCTCTTCAATAGGACCATGAGAAAAGAAAATGATTGTAGTTTCCTTTGCTGTAGCAGAGCTTAAAGGGGAAATTAACTCGGGAGCTGATGCACTGCTCACTGAATTCAGTGGGGCTTTTTCTGCCAGCTTCAGTGGAAACTCTGGAACTGGCTCTCTGTCAAAGGTGACTTTGATTTCTGTGGTTGTGTGAGCCTTTCCTCCCATTTATCTGTGCGGAATAGCTTTGGGAGGCTTCAGAGCTCAGATGAAATATTTGCTGTAGCTGGTCCTCAGTTTATTTTCTTCCTTGCCTCATGACTGTTCCTCTTTTACAGTTGGCAGCTGTAATCATCGCTGGCCTCCTTCTGCTCTACATCCCACTGTGCTATGAGAATTTCCATTTCCACGTGGCTCATTTGTATGC
>NW_020955620.1:548312-572117 GCF_003031625.1 Empidonax traillii | reverse complement strand
TGGGAGGCTTCAGAGCTCAGATGAAATATTTGCTGTAGCTGGTCCTCAGTTTATTTTCTTCCTTGCCTCATGACTGTTCCTCTTTTACAGTTGGCAGCTGTAATCATCGCTGGCCTCCTTCTGCTCTACATCCCACTGTGCTATGAGAATTTCCATTTCCACGTGGCTCATTTGTATGCTCGCCTCGGGTACCCCAATGCCCAGCACATCCTGGGACAGAGGTATTTGCAAGGTAATGTGTCTCCAATCTGTGGGTAACTTGCTGCCAGAGTAGGCATGCTTATAAGCTGGAACTATAAACATGGCTCTGTGGTATGTCGTACCACCACACTGCTGGATTTTGGATGCTGTATTGTATAATCTGTCTGTGACTTTGCTACCTTGTCTCACACCCAGGAACCGGAGTGGAAAAAAATGAGGACATGGCCATGCACTGGTTCAGGTGAGCCTCAAGTCCTGCTGGGGGAAATTGGCTTCTTCTGGGGAAAGGCTACTGTGGCATGGGAGGAGAAAAAAGAGCTGGCAGTGCTTTGGGGGACAGGTGCACTGAGTGGTCCTGCAGCAACAGGAGGGAGGTTCACAGGTGGCAGCAGGGAGATGTGGAGCTCCCAGCCTCTCACTATAGGTCATATGCTTTGCTCCACTTTCCCCACCTACTATTGCTCTTTTTTTAAATCGGTGAAAGAAAGGAAGTGTGCAGAGAATGCTGGTGTTGCTGAATAGCCTTTTGGGGAGGTTTGAGCTGCAGGTGGGCAGCAGGGAAAATGCACAGGCACAGGAGGGGAGTGAGCCAGGAACTGCTGAGGCAATGGAAAATCAAGTTACAGCAGCGTATTAATTTCCTGCTCTCTACACACCCTCCCAAGAGGTTTCTGCCACATAAGTGAGGCAGCCATGCCTGTGTGTGCATTTGCTGTGGTACCCACAGTGGTCGCACCTGTGGTGGGAGCCTGGGCTGCATCGCCCAAAATCCTAACACTCTTGGTGAGAAACGGGAAGGATGAGAGAGAGGGAAAGTTACAGTGCTACCCAAAAAGTGAGGGGAGAGGAGGGGACACTTTGGATGTTTCCCTTATGTCTGCTCAGGGCATAGAACAGCATCAAGCTGCAGGAAGGGCTGAAATAACTATGCCTGTAGCAGCAGGAGTTGTAATCAAAGAAGGCATCATTAAGGACATCCCTACCTAGAGAAATGCTGAAGCCTTCGTGCTTTTCTGAATAAGGATGTTTTCCAAATCAGGGCCTGAACATTTCAAAGGAGTCACATTTCAGAACAGTGAATTATACATGCCTTCTTCCTTATTTACTCTGTTGTGGTTTAAGCTCATCTAGCAACTAAGTACCACATGGCCGCTTACTGATTTCCCCTCTCCCCTCACAGCCCTGTGGGATGGGAAGGAGAATTGGAAAAAGGTAGAACTTGTTGGTTAAGAGCAGTTTAATAATTGAAATAAAGTGAAATATAACAATAATAATAAAAGAGAGCAATAAAACCCAAGAAACACAAATGATGCCCAGTACAGTTGCTTACCACTCACTGACCAATGCCCAACCTGTCCCCAACAAGTAATTGGCAACTCCTACCCAACTCCCCCTCCCTTTTTTATATATGGAGCATGACGCTCTATGATGTGGAATATCCCTTTGGCCAGTTCAGCTGTCCTGGCCATGCTCTCTCCCAGCTTCTTGTGCACCTTCCCACTGCCAGATCATGGGAAACTGGAAAACCATGGATTTAGGGGAAGCTCTGCTCAGCAACAACCAAAACATCTGTGGGTTATCTACATTATTCTCATACTGAATCCAAAGCACAGCACTGTACCAGCTACTAGGAAGAAAAGTAACTCCACCTCAGCCAAAACCAGGCCAGCTCTTACCTCACTTTTAAACATTCTAACTCAGGTTTTCTTCTTCTGTATGTCTCTTACCATTTTCTTTGCTTGTCTCTTCCCCTCTGCAGGCAGGCTGCGGGGCAGGGCCATCCCCACTCCTCCTTCAACCTGGTGGTGGGGGCACTCAGAAACATGACTGTGGCACTTGAAGAAGGGTAACCTGAGTTAATCCTCTTCCTTCCCATTACAGCTGCATTGCCAGCTCCTCCTGGGGAGGTGGGAGGGGGAACCTGGTGCTGTAAGTACTCCACGCATGAAGCTACTCCGGCATTTCTAATGTCCTCTTCTTGTAATGTCAGTAATGCAGCCCCACCTGCAGCAAGAAAACCAAAAACTCCAGTTAGTCCAATGAGATTTTAAAAATTAGGTGTCACAGTACCCAAAATTCCTGTGGTCTGAGTGCATATGTATTTCCATCGCGATTTCCCAGTCAAGGCAGGGGACAAGACCCATAGTGGTATAGAAAGAGCTATTGAAGTGCCATGTGAATTTTCTGCAATAAAGACCTGTCTTTCTTTTTTGAGGGAACTCCCTTTTCACTCTTCTTGCCATCCAGTGGGGTCAATGAGAAGTTTCCTGTTGCCTGCCTGGGGGTTGGGTTGAAACCACTCAGGACACATTTCTCTCCCTAATGTACCTGTGCACTCTTCACACCAGTGTTCCCAGCAAGGCCCACAGCCAAAGAAAACTTGCCTTGTGCTTTGTACATTTGCTGTGGTGACTAGTCCTGGAGCTAAGTGAAGCTCAAACAGCTGATGAGTTCCCAACACAGGGACTCATCGATTTTGTGTATTGTTTAGTTTTGACTTTTTTACATTTACTCCAAGTCTGAAAATTAAAGTTGAGGTTGGAGAGAGCAGTTTTAAACTAAGTGAAGCTAAAATAGCATTGTTTGGGCAAACCTTGTGGTTTGAAGCCAGCACATTTTGTTTCAATTTCCACTGCACGTCTCATGATGAGGCAGACTCGTGTTTTGAATGGGATTTCAAGAACTCCAAACCCCTCTCTACTTCAACTAAGATGAGAAAATCACCAAACCCAAAACACATGT
Organism: Empidonax traillii; assembly: GCF_003031625.1. Taxonomy (NCBI): domain Eukaryota; kingdom Metazoa; phylum Chordata; class Aves; order Passeriformes; family Tyrannidae; genus Empidonax; species Empidonax traillii. The sequence goes on along the minus strand of NW_020955620.1, from coordinate 569,174 downwards.
GCTCAGACCACAGGGAAAAGCAGAAGGAAAATCAGATAATTTTCTGAATAGTGGAGAGTTAACTTTATAGACATTTTCAGTAGCTGTGTTCCTCTTATAAAAGCCTAGGTAATTGAAATTTAGCTAGGAATGAATCAAACATCCTCCTAAATTTTCTTGATGAAGGTTTCATGTTCTTCAGGGAAGTGGAGAAACTTCTCAGTGTGGCAGCAGCCCATGGGCTCCAAGAAGCTCAGCAGCTTTTGGAAAACATCCTCAAGAGCAGAAACCTTCCCTGAATGACTGCTGCAACACCAGTGCTCGTCCAACTTTGCCGACTTAGCAACCCCACTTTCTCCTTGCTGATAGTCTGTAGGCATTTGAGTCATTAATTGAACATTGCACTTGCTTTCTACTGGATCTCCATGGTCAGATCTATGGCAGTCATATGTTGGTGCTCCTCTTTTCACTTCCTGGCTCACCACTTCTGAAGAGTGCTGAAAGGGTGGGGTAGAGGTGACAAACAGCCTTCAGGGTCACACTTGTGATGGGCATATGAATGTTTTTGAAAAGACACCACTACCATTGCACCAACTTATCTGCTAATACTAAGTTCAATTTAGATCCCAATATTGACCCGGGCTTGGTGTGGTGTTGCCTACACATTTGTGCTACATGTATTTCATGCTTAGGCACTGTGATAACTAATTATGACTAAGCCTTTATCGCTTTAAATCAGCATGGCATGCATGCACGATGCCATTTGTAATAGAAATGACAGTGATTTAATAGAAAATATAAGTTATGCTCTCACTTAATGCTATCATTCCTTGTCAGCATTACCATTGTCATGCCAGTTTTTGGGGAGAAGTAATTCAGTTTAATGGAAACTGCCTTCATTTTCAGGGTGGTCTTGGTTTAAAACCACAGTGAGCAATTGCATTTCATGGGAAGTGCACTCACTAAACAAAGACCCGCAGCATTTTGCTGGCAATAAAATTGTTTCCCAGGGCTGCCTTTGTTGGTGCGCAATCTTTCCCTTCCTCCTACCGTGATTATCCAGCTCACTTGTTGCATACATGAGGTCCTGCCCTGGGTGCCTGAGGCCTCGCTGGTGAGCCTGAGACCCAGGGGTTGCCACTAAGGGAAGCAAATGGGATAGCAAGCCCATGGTGGGGGGACAGGCTTTGGTTTCTGAGAACTGTGTTTGTACTGTGACTTGTAGACAAAGATGTGAAGTATCTTGGGCAGGCTCCTATTTTTCGTCCCCTCTTGGGTGTCAGCCTCAGTATCTTTTGAGGATGATGCTGGCAACAAGTGGGGCACATCCCACAGGCACAGTGTGCCAGCATCCAGTGCAGTGGAGGGTGCAGAGACTGATGACCACACATTAAGCGAGGGGTGGCCAGGCTTTGCCTCTTCTTCATCTGGCTGTTCCCGCTCTGGGCTCCTCAGGGCCAGTTCTGTGTCTTGCTCCCAGGAGGAGAGGACAGAGAGGAGGGGACCTGGGGCCTGGCTATCCTTTTGCCTCCCCCAGCTCTGGCACCGTGCACTGCAGACCAGTGCTCTGTGATGCAGTGCAGCTGCCTGCTCCCCCTGCTTGTCTCCTTTCTCTTTCCCTTCTGTGTTCCCTCCCACGCATCCCTTTATTAAATCTGGTACCACAAACTGCACAGCAGAACAGAGCACCCGAGAATTTCTCTCTTCCTCAAGCAGAAAAGCAAGACACCATTTTCCAAATCAAAAAGGAACTCATTTCGGTGGCCTCTGTAGTGGCTGTGAACTGGTGCCCTGAGCCAGGACCTTTTATGGGCAGGGGAATATTTCCCGTGGCATGAGGCTTGTGCTGCATCATGTCTCAGACCTGCTTTTTTTTTTTTTTTTTTTTTTTTTTTTTTCCTTCTCATAAACAAGCATGAGCTATAGCTCCTGATTTGGAAACAAGACCTATGCTATACATCTCATAAATAGAGAGACACAGGACTTAAGTGCACTGGGCATCCTTTCCAAGTCTGTGCCACCCTTCTTTTTGTGCCTGTGAGCAGGAAAATGCTGGTTTCTTCCCCACAATACAGCATCCACCAGGCAAATAATGTGAAGAGCTGTCGCAAAATCCCCACTGAAACCCAGAACCATAGTCTCTTCTGCCACTCCTCTACCCCCAAACTCATCCTAATTTTCTTCATCCTCCCTAACCACAGCAGCCAATGTCAGAGGGACACTCAGGCATGTCTGGGTAGAGCCATATCCCATTGTACACCTCCACCAACCAGTGATGGCCAAATTCACACCCCTTTCTAATTGCCACTGGATTCAGGATGATGCTGTCAGTGGCCCAGATATGGCATACGGCACTGCCTCGGTGAGCTAAGGTGTACTGACCTGGGTATTTGAGAAGCAAATATGTTGAGAGCCTGGTGGGCAGGGTCATTGTATTTTGCAGTGTGGGTTGGCCCTGGCTGGGTGCCAGGTACCTATCAAAGCTGCTCTCTTACTCCCCTCTGCAACTGGACCAGGGAGAGAAAACAGAACTAAAGCCTCATGAGCTAAGGAGTGGGAGAAATCACTCACTGATTACAGGCTAAACAGACCAAACTTGAGGATATTAACTGAATTTATTACTAACAAAATCAGAGCAGGATAATGAAAATTAAAATAAATCTTAAAAAGCATTCCAGCAGTGCAGAGAGACAGGGGTGGGTGTTGAGGTCAGTTGTTTCTGATGCTTCTTCCTCCTCAGGGAAAGGAGCCCTTCTCCTGCTCCAGTGTGGGGTCCATCCCACGGGAGACAGTTCTCCACAAAACCCTCCAACATGAGTCCTCACAGGCTACAGTTCTTCATAAACTGCTCCAACGTGGGTCACTTTTCACAGGGTGCAGTCTTTCAGGCACAGGCTGCTCCAGTGCAGGTCTCCCACAAGGACAAGTCCCACCAGAAAACCTGCTCTAGTGTGAGCTCCTCTCTCCATGGGCCTGCAGGTCCCTGCCAGGACCCTGCTTCAACATGGATTTCCCTTGGGTTCACTGTCTCTTTCGGGCATCCGCCTGCTCCAGCATGGGTCTCCTCCACAGACTGGAGGTGGATCTCTGCATCCCTGTTGACCTCCATGGGCTGCAGAGGCACAGCCTACTTCACCATGGTCTTCACCATGGGCTGCAGGGGAATCTCCACTCCAGTGTCTGCAGCACCTCCTCCTCCTCCTTCTGTACTGAGCTTGGTTCTGTGTAGTTTTTACGATCACATTTTCTCACTCCTCTCTTCTCTGGCTGCAATTAGATCTGCACAATAACTTTTTTTTCCTTCTTAAATATGTCATCACAGAGGCATTAGCACCGCCTCTGTTTGGCTCAGCCTTGGCTGGCAGCAGGTCTGTCCTGGAGCTGGCTGGAATTGGCTCTATCAGACTTGAGGAAGCTTCTAGCAGTTTCTCAAGAAGCCAATGTCATAGCCCCCCCACTACCAAAACCTGGCCATGCAAACCCAATAGACATGGGACTTAAGAAATCGCCTTTTTCTGTCCCCCAGTCAAAATGAGTGAGCAGGTTTTTGTATGCTGATCAGTTTTCCCACCTGGATCGTGTCACTGCCTAGCACCAAAATGGGCATTAACACTGACCATGAGATTCTGCAGCTACCAGGCAACAAGTCAGCCTCAAGGTTCATGCTTGCCCTCACTTCAGTGACAAGGTGTAATTATTTTGTTCATAATCTCAAAAAGAGCTGTTTTGGAAAATATCATTTTTCCTTTATCTCAGCTGTAGCTTGCTTGCTGGTATACATAGTCTTGTACAGTGGGTGAGTGACCTGTCATCCAGTGCTGTCCAGGTGGCCTCTTTTTTAAAAAGGAGTAGTAAGAGCTGGACAGTAAATCACAAGAAACACGTTCCAACAGAAAAAAAAAAATTCTGTTGGTTTAATAAAGCCAGTTATCAAACAGCAGCAGAAAGAGGCCATTGCAACTCAATATAGTGCTGAGATTTCACCAGAAAAAGACGTTCACTGGTTTCCTGCAATTTGCAGGATTAACACTTGCAGTTTTACCTTCACACCATCTCCCCAGAGACACGGGTGTTTCCCACCCTAATTGCTGCCCATACAGTTTCACCCTGGATTTTCTTTCAGTGCATGGTTTTGCAGTCGGTAGCTGAGAGTGCATACATTCACATTCCTTCTGCTTTTTCCTTTTTTCTCCACAGACCTACCTCAGTATGGCTGTGCTGGCTGCTGGTAGGTGTGGGCACCCTGTTCACCCTGCAGGGAATGATCCCTGGTTGTGGGGTGCTTGTTCCGCACAGGACCTCCCTGGCAGCTGCCAGCCCTCTTCTCCTTGGCACTGGGTGTACTCAGGCAATTAGAAGGATTTTCTTTCCCAAAACACAGCTCTAATTATAATCTAATTCAGCTTATTTGAAGTACAGTTTGGTAGTATTTCCATTATGCAAATATCAATTTATTATCCTCACATTATGTTTTGACTACAGTTGTGTTCCTAATTAGAGGCAATTTAACTGCTTTTAAAAACCCCATCCTTTCCTCTCCATACACCCTTACTTCCTTGCAAACCACACAGTACAGACATTTAGCATGGAGTCAGTGATGAAAACCTGCAGTTATCAGCTCCGTTTGCATCACTCTAATTGATTTTCATTATGTTAGGAGCCACTTAGAAAGCACGAATTTTTCTGATTTACTTGGGATTGTAGGCATGAAAGAGAGCGGGGAACTTACTACAGCTGCATTTCTAATGTTTTTCTGCACAAACTTTCAGGTGGATTTGGTGTGGCTATGGCTACCAATCCCAGTAACTGACCACTCTGCTGCCTTTGGCTGGTGGAGGGAAGTTATAATGATGTTAATGCTGGTCGGGGAAACACAACAGATTTCTGCCATAAGAGAGAGAAAAGCTGATCCCAGGAAATCTAATAAAAAACCCTCAACCAGGCTGCAATGGAGGTATTTGTCTGTCCTGCTTGGTCCCACTAGCAGAGGCACTAGGAAACCAGGACAAAAGGCTCTGGTTACAGCAATTCCCATCTGTCCTGACTGAGGGCAATGGGAGGACTGTAGGTTTTGGTCATGGAGGCTGAGCAGCTTGGTGCAGGCCTTAGAAGGTGGGCAGGGGAGATTTTCTATGGAGAGAAGTGAGGCAGCCATGGGGAGATGTGTGGGAATAGGGACTAGGCAATGGGAGTTTGTGGAGAGCTGAGCATCTGCCAATCCGTCACCGATATCTTTAAAAATCCCCACAGAGTTATTCCTCCCAATGCCTTTTGCAATAACCATGAATTCTAAACACTTCTCTGTTCTTCGTGTTATTATATGTGCTTGCTGCCACGGCTCAGGGCAGGAAAGGATCCTACCTGCTATGCAGGTGGCACAAAGTTTTCTGCCTCCCAAAGCATCTCCCTGTTTAATGTGGCTGGCATGTTTTCTGACAGTAGAAATGTTGTTTTACCAAACATTTTGAGGAGCTCTCAGAACTTTCCAGAAAGACGAGTTTTAGCAGGGGGAAGGGAGCATTATTGCCTGCAATGAAAATCCACCAGAATGATCAAACCCATAGATGGCTGAAGAAGCTGTGCAGCTCTGGCTTTGAAGTGTGTGCTTCAGCAGCAGCTGAACGTTAGGGGTCCCCAGTGGACTTTCAAAAGCTTTGTAAGGGGAGGAAAAAAAAAAAAAGAAGACTGAAGTGTTCCTGAATTTGTCTACAATATAAATCCCAATACCCCACCCACCTACCAGGCAAGCTCTGTTGATACCAGGGGCGAAACCACAGCATTAATGCTCTGACGTAAAACGAAGACAGCGGCTGCTGCACTGTGCCTACAGAAACCCAGGGCTCTCAGAGAGGGCCTTCTCTTTCCGCCTGAAGTCAAGCTTCAGAGCTTTCTGCTCCATTTTGTTCTTAATTGCAAGTGCTATTGCAGTGGGAGGGTTTTGGGTTGTTTTTTTTTTTTGCCAATCCCCCTCCCCCCTTTCAGTTTATTTTCCTCAGGAGATATTATCTTTCATTTGTGGATTTAATTCAGTGTCCTGTAATGGAGACTCACTGTTCGTGGGCAGGTGTGGGGGAAGCTCTGCCATGGCACCGCCACATTGCACCGAACCTCCTCCAGCTGGCAAGGAGCTGGGTTCTTCCCATAGGAGAGGAGCCGGCAGTGGGATTAGGCAGATCATTTGCACTTGTTGCACCCATCAGGTGTCTTAAGGGCATAGGACACCCCAGTTGACCAGCTATCTACCCATCATACTCTCCCACCTTGTGAAACACCATGGGTCCCTCACTGTCACTTCAATGACAGCACAGCTCAGCTTCCTCATGAAGGAGCTATGGGCAGAAGGAGAGGCCGAACATCGGTGCTTGTGTCCAGATCTGACCAGCAAGGCTTTTCCGAGTCCACCTCGGCACTGATGGTATTGTGGATAGTGCCCCCTCTTTCCTTATTGCTCCAGTGAGCATTCCAGGCCAGCACATCGCCAAGCACGAGGACATCTCACTGCTGCATGACGCTGTTCAGCTGAGGGAAGTTTTCTTCTACCATCTGTAACAGCAGGTTACCTGCTATTCCTCAGGATGGCTGATTTCACGTACGGCCTCACACACAGCGCGGGGCCTGCCCACTCCAAGAGCCAAACTGTCTTTATGTTAAATTAGGCTGTAGTCATGCCTCACCAGAAGAAAGATGTGGACCCACACCTAAGGGAGCAGAGTTTGTCACTGGACAGTAAAATATATGATGAATACTAATGCTAAATGCAGTTATCATTAGGGTATTTCAAAAGGCAGTAAAGCATCTGTGATTCTCCAGCTCGGTGAACTTTACCCCTATTGGGTATGTCAATATCATACTCCTGAGCCAAAACCTGTTTGGGAAAAGATTTAAGTTCAGGCAGAATAAGAGTCTTTCAGTGCTACACATCTTAACTGGGACTTGCTGAAAACCTGAAAATACAACATCATCAAGATGGATGTTTTGAAGCAGGCACTGCCACCCTTTCAAACCCATTTCTGAGTGGCTGCTTCCCTTGGTCACAAGCTGGACATAAGGGCACCTTTGCTAGCTGGGAGCTTTGCCTTATCCCAGTTAACAAGGATTCACTACCTTTTTTTCACACTTGAGGCACTGAGAGGAAAAGGTACCACACCTTCTCATCCGAGCCTTCCTTAGTGCTGCAGATAATTGCCATCTGCTTTCCAGTTTGAGGCTCACTTTGGGCACATGCTGTGGCCAGGGAACACCAGGGAAAATGGACAGCTGTGGCTGCAAAATCTTGGGGATAGTCTCAGCTTGGAAGGAATGCAGTGATCAGTACAGCAATTTGTACAGACAGCAGCCCCTTAAAATTAGGCAATGCTAGTGCTTATTTTACCATTAGCTGCCAAACAAATACCTATACTTCCTTGCCCAGAAGTGGTGATCCAGCCTCAAGGCTGCCAAGAAGGTGGGATAGGCAGAAGGGGATAGGAGGAGCTGGAGGGAGCCCTGTCAGGATGCGTACAGTAGAGGCACAACTGCAGCCCCAGCCTCTGTGTGGCACCACAGCCCTTTACCTGTCTATTTTTGTGGAAGAGCTCGGCATGACTCAGACGCAAGAACCCAAGGGAAAGCTTTGTCAGGCCACAAAGGTGGGATGCAAGTAAGTTACTAGATGTGGGAGCAAGGCAAAAATCAGATACTGAGAAAAGTGATGGATTGCAGTCACAGCAGTGACTTCTCGAGAGTGACATGCCATCAAGTTTTTCTCTAAGACAATCTCTAGTTTTATAAGCTACAAAGATCTGAGTGTTGTAATGACACAACCAGAATAAAGTTAGAACCTTAAATTTTTGGCTGTTTTCATCAGTGTTAATTTTCCATACTTCAGTCCATTTGAACTTACTATGTGAAACAGGATAACGTCCTTGTACTGGCTTCTGATTCTTGTGAAAATTTCCCCAATTATCCAAAACCATAATAGCATCATAGATTGATCCAAATATATCTCAAACCTTCTTTTCAGGAAACTATGTATTTCATGGAATAAAAATGTAAAACCTTACAGAAAGCCGCATTCCATTTAAATATTCTTAGGCCTACCTAAGAAAAGAGGTGGGAACAGCTATGAAAATGAGACCCTATGAGATCCATGTAGCAGCAAGGCATGACCATAGAAGCAAGGCCGTGCTACATCCTGTAGCTGGAGCCTCTGTTCTGTTGTGTGAGACTCCAGGGAGCTGGAACAGCGGTGAAACAAGCGTGGAAAATAAGAGTGATATAAAGCACACAACAGCCATGAGGAGTGAGCTGCTTCCTGCACCATATCAATCATTGCTTTGGCAGGATGTCTCCGAGCAAGAGCTCTTGTTATTATCAGTAACAGCACAGAAGGTGAATGATATTTGCAATATCTCATTGCACCAAGGGTTAACAGCGCAGTGGAACACCAATGCACCGTTATTACCTCCTAGACATAAGCATGTGTCATGTTGCGGGGCACCTGCTGAGGATTAAGCATCTCAATAAAGTCATTCCCAGACACAAAGTCGCTACAGCAGCCATTACTGCCAGTGCCACCTCAAAGCAGAATGAAATACGGCATTGCTAATGCAGCAGCACTGCGGCCGGCCTGGGGCAGAAGGATTTCCCCGCTGGCAGCACTGGGCTCCTCTCTGCAAAGAACTTTTGCTTTATTTGAGCTGCTCCAACAGCTCAAGATCAGAGTCTGCAGCGCTTTATAAACCCCCAGGACAACCCTGATAAGTCAGACAGTGCTACGTATGGGGTGAGCGGCCATCAGTGCTAGTCTTAAGCAGGAAGGAGGCAGCTAGCAGGGAAGGACTTGGTGGTATTTTAGGTGCTTGAAGCCAGTCACCCTGTTGCAGATCAGCCATCAGCACTGGCTGGACAGAGGTCTCTCCAAGTCAACTGAAAAAAAAAAAAAAGAGCCAGCGGTGCAAGGATCAATAACAAACAAAGAGACAATACTTTATTAATCTTGCTGCATGCTATATCTGCCACATATTACATCAGGTTGATGTGCACCTTGGAGCTAGGGCTGAGGAGATCCCATTTAAAAAAACCACAAATCTCCTCTGCTGGCCCTGGAAAACTTGACTGAGGGCAGATGATGCTTTAGCTCAGAGGCCTTAGAAATTACAAGTCCAGATCTTCTAGGCTCAGGCAATTTCTCTTTCCCTGTCTAGGATTTGCTGAACAAAACAAGCCATGTACAAGGAACACAGGTCATCCTGAGGAACATTGTGGATGAGCCGTCCTTGGCCAAGTGCCAGTCATGATGAAGAGATATTTAATTTATTTTAAGACAGAAGCCAAATGCAATATCCCAAATAGCACTGAGTGCTTTCTGTGTATTCACATGTTGCTGCCAGCCCACCAATATCACAGGTATCCTCGTGGCTCCAGCACTGGCTGGATGTGCCACAGTCCTTGAAAATCTGGTTTTGCTTCCCCAAAAATCAGTGTCCATTATCCAGACATCAATGAGAGACACTACTTATGCACATCAGTGATCACATCAGCCATGGTGACAGGGCAAACTGCTGAATTCACTGCCTGCATGTTCCTCTCACACATGCAGGTGGATGCACACACATTGTTTGAAGTTTCACCTGGACACAGATGCTTTTCCCATGCATGAGGAGCCTCAGGTTCCCATCAGTGCTCTGTATGAGCCAATCAAAACCACTTACTGGGAATCTGAAAAATCCAAAATGTGCAATAAATCACCTCTGCTGCCAGCAACTTTATGCTTGCTCTATGCTGTTGAGGAGGTCAGCTTCAAGGTTTTCCAGTTCACCATTCTGCCTGGAAACCCCATCCATACAGGAAATCCTAGTCCTGCCAGGTCAATCATATTTTCACTGCCAACTGTAGAGATGACTTTCCAAAACTTTGCCTCTAAATTATGTCGACCCAACACTGCATCTAAGTGATGCAAAGACACAAACAACCATATTTCTTATATGTCTGAGATTTATATCAATCCTTTTAGAAGAGAACTGTGAGATGGAAGGGATGCTGGGCTGAGAACCAGAGAAAGCTCTGGGCATGGGAGAGGGAAACAAGACCTTCAGCAAGTACAAAACCAAACTGTAGTTCTTTTCCCCCATCTTTACTATACTTGCCTTCAATATGGGGTTAATAAGAGACATTGAAATATGGTCACATTATAACCCAATATGAGTTCACAAAAGGAATTAAGTTGTCCCTTAGGAAAAGACAAAGGCTTGGGTGCTGTTTGGAAACTAAAATCAAATTTATCCTCTATGGCTGGAGTCCAGCAGCACATGGCTACAGCAAAAAGAAGGGGACACCCATCCACATACAACTTTTGCCTTGCCTGTTCAGGGAGAGGTTGGTAGATTTTGGGAGAAGAGCCTCTCAGAGGTGGAAAATGTTTTCTCAATGTTCAGAAAAAATAAGTGAATTCAGATGGCAGCCACCACCTGTCACTACAGCACATCCAATACTTCTCCAACTCTCTGTAAAGTAACCGTTTAATTAATGAGTCAGCTTGACAGAATTAGAATAAGTGCTGCTAGAGCTTAATGATGACCAGATCCCTTTCACTGCCAGTTTTCTGCTGAAATGAATAGCAGGCAATCATGGACTCCACCATAGCTGACTTTCACCTGGCTCTCCTCTGTATGCCACTCACACCAGTATGGCTGACTGCCTTAAAATAGCAAAATCAGGCAATTTCCCCCTTTTCCTGTATGTCTCTTACAGAACAACACTGATTGACATTCATCTGTTTACCAAAATTCCTCTTTGATTGTGTCCAAGTTATCACCAACAGCATTTTTATGAAATACTTTTAACAAAATGTCAGTGGCTTTGTCCAAACTCTGGTAAGTATCTGCTCAAGATGAACTGAATCCAGCAGGGACTTTACCCCATAGCCTCAAGTCAGCAACACAATTAAGTCCACTCTTAAATTATTTTCTATTAAATTATTTTATAAGTTGGGATGAACAACTGAGTCAGAGCCTTGGGTCTCTGGGATGCTCAGCTCTTTCCAGGCTGTTTGCCCAAAGCTTGTTCACAAAACAGCAGTAACAACTGTAGTAGAGCTCACCTTTCCAGAGATGGGGAAAACGCCAGTTGCACATATCTTCCTTCTTACATGAGGTGGGAAACAGACTGTGAAGTAGTTTCCTGTAGTCATTGGCTAGATATGATTGAGGATATTTTTTTCCCTATATAATGGCTGAAAAACTGTAGAATGAAAAGCCTCTTGTTGGTGCTCCAACTTTCAGAAAAAAAGACAACTAAAATGTATTCCCATGATCCACAGGATGAGTGCTTGGCTTAGGGAAAGTGCAGAGGGCAGAAGAGAGGCTCCACTGCCACTGAGGACCACCACAGCATTTCCAGCGCCAGCAGAGTCAGCCCAGCTGGTTCGTTCCTGACAGCCTTTACACCTGGCTGTAGGAGGGGAGCAAGTTTTGTAAACAAACTGGTTACAGCCTGTCAGGTGTGCAGTCTGATGGTCCATAAGTCCCATTTAATAACCCTGATAAAATTCAAACCATTGAACAGACTGCTGTTGGATTTCACACCTGAAAACTAAACTCGCAAAGGGAACCATAAGTGGTGTTTCTGGTCATTCAGAAGTGCAACTTTCAGTGCAAGGAATCTGTTTACACACAGCAGCTATTGGGGGCATTAGGAACATCCATACCTCCTTTCTCACCCATGAGTACATCTGGTTGAAGGACCCCTGCTAGGAGGCAGTGACCTTACTGATGTTGCACTTCATTATTTGGATCTCCTGGTCACCTCCTTCAGCCTGGTTTTCTTCTCCCTCAACTCCCTTAACCAACCCACTGGCACGTCCAGGGGAAGTCTCCAAAGAGTCACACCATGGCGGGATGCCGCTTTGAGAAGAAAAAGCAGTGTGAAGGCACAGTCCCTTGAGCTGCTCTACCAGCAAGTTGCAGAATAGGAGCTCCTGCACAGGGAAGACCTTTAAAAACATTATCTCGGCATTACAGTGATGAGTAGGGGATGAGTGCAGTGAGTGTTAGACTTTCACAAGGGTTTTTGTCTGCTTGATGTTTTGTTTGCTTGAAGAGAGATGATGGGCTGGCCCTACCTTAGCAATGTGCTATTTCTGTCTTGTGAGCAAATGTCTCTGTTTTCCTTCTTTCTGATACCCCATCAGCAAGGGCCATCACGTCCTACTCTCTGCAGAGGATGAGGAAATGAATTCAGGCTGAGGAAGCAGACGGAGGGCCGCCTCATCCTAGTAGCCAGCTTGAACGGCAGGATTTGTTTCTCAGGGAGCCTGTCCACTCACACTCCAGGTACAGTTGAGATTGTGTTTCAGATCCCAATGTGCTGCTGGGAGAGTAGGGTTGGCTCTCAGTAAGTTGGAAGGGTAAAGAGCTTTGGCCTCCTTTTTTCTGTTTTGAGGCTGCAGCACTGACACACCATTTTGTCCTGCTCATCACAGCGTATCTGAACTCCAATGTCCACGGAGCAGCTTGTTAAGGGAGGAGTGGTGGTCTCCCCTGGCTGGGACTATGAAGCACATCCTTGGTGGTAAGCAGGATTTCACTACAAACACCCAGCTTTGAAAACCAAAAATGTAGTCCCGAGTCTCAACACAGACAAGCTTATTTCTGGAATCTAAGGGTAGGGCTATGCCAGCAAGAAACTGCCTTCATGAAACTAGAAAGATAAGGGTGGCAGAGGAGGCTAACAATTCACAGCAGTGCAGGAGATCCAGTCTCTGCAAGTGATATCCCACTTGCAGATGCTGCTTGACATTAAAACCATCATGAATGCAAACCCTGCTTGTACTGGGAGATGGGATGAGGTGCTGGGAGTAGAATATTTTCCCATAGCTTGAACCACAGCTCAGCTGTGACTCTCTCAGAGCAGCTCAAAAGAAAGGGAGAATTGCTGGATACTTTAAAAACTGAAGAGATAAAAAAACCCACCATCCACCAGCCTGGGTTTTGGAGACAAAGCCATTAGTTTAAGCTGCTAAGGAAGAACAGAGAAACCAGAAAGGATGCTCTGGTAAAAGCTCACAGAGGAAAGGCCAAATTACTGCTGCTGCCCAGTGGAGCTAAGGGATGGATGCGCAGGCCAAAGCCACAGACATACCTCAAGGCCAGAATGTTTAGTTTCCCTGCTACAGGAGTTACCTTTCACTTAGTCCTGTCCCTGAGCTGTGCCAGGGCAATCTGGAGGGTCAGGAACCCCCCACTCTCTGAGGGCATTCCTCTGATGCTATCCTCCATCAAGGGCATCTCTCTGATGCTGCCTGGGAAGCTCCACAGCACGGATCCTCAGAGCCCTCCCCCTGCCAGCACCCTCCCTTGCCCTCAGCATGGCACCCTGGAGCTGAACTCACCTCTGAACTGCACTTTGTTGAGCTGTGCTTCAGCTAATTAGGCTGTTTATTAGCCCAGGCTTAATGAAGTAATTCACCACTTGGCTTTATTAATAGCCATTATTAAGTATTTACCTTATCAAAGTGGCAACAGGTTCACCTGAAAAGCCCACAGTGTTAGCCTGTGTGGTGGGAGGGCTGAGATGCTGAGTATCCCTGTGCCAGAACCAAAATAAGGGCAGCTCCTGTGACTCTGCAGGCAGGACTGCCCATGTCCTGAGTCCAAAGTTGTATTTGGGCACTTCTAGGGGACTGTGGATTGGGGTTTTTATAGGGTCCTTTCCCAAAAGTCTTCAGGCAACTTGGTGATTTGTAGATCTTCCTCCACTGAGAGCTCTGGGGTGGACGGAACAGCTCTGAAAGTATAAAAATTGTTAGTTCATGGCTCAGTAAGCTAACATTACTGCTCATCTGGAGCGTGGGAGTCTGCTCCTCCAGACCAGGAAGACCAAACTTCTCATTTTAGTCACCACAAAGGCTTTCCATTTTGTCCTGCTGTAATAACTGCAATCACTGAGCAGTAAATCTGTTTCCAGGAGAAAACCCTTGAGAGTCCACAGGGATTCACAACTGTACTGTGGAGAAACAAGTGCCTCAAAAATTTACAGGTTTTTAGGAAAATAAATGTTGGTTCTGCCTCCCTCTTGGAAAGAGAGAAAAAACGAGAAATTTTCAGGCAAACAGTTCTCTTACACATAGAACATAGGTGAATATTTGCTCCAAAAAGAACAAACTCCAGTCTCCCCCAAAAAGGAATTACCGAGGTGAGTGCCAAAAAATCCTACAAAAAGTCTCCTGACCTGGTGCAGACCCTGGACAATGAGAAGGAAATGGGACCACCCTGCTGCTACCCCCTTGGAAATTGTTCCTATTAGCACTGGGGGCTTCTGTCTTCCCTGTGGACAACTCCCATCAGAACCAGCTAGTGCAGCTCACCTAATCACAAGGATGGGTTTGCTCCCCTTGGTTTGAAAATCAGCTTTGCCAGTGGCTTGATTGAGGTCAGGTGGAGCATTATACTCCTGTTACTTATGTTATAGGTTTTAAAGGCAGTCACAGTGATTTACCTGTGAATGTCCACCATGTCTCAGCAGTCTGCCAAAGTTTCCATGTGTGACCTTGGTCATGGTAACAGAAGTGATGGACAAAAGTACCCAAGGAAGAAAAGGTAAGAGGTTTTTTCTTCTTTTTTTTTTTTTTTTTCATTTATTTTTTTTTTTTTTTTTTTTTTTTTTTTTTTTTTTTTTTTTTTTTTTTTTTTTTTTTTTTTTTTTTTTTTTTTTTTTTTACATAAAGCTTCTGCTTAAGCCAAAGGAAAATACGAATTTGTGGACCACCCATCTGCATACAGCAGCAAACCTGGGCCCCTCTCTGTGCATGTCTAGGATACACGTCTAGCTGCGATGAAATGCAAGTTTCAGAAGACCTTGTTTATCTTCTGCTTTCCACAAAAAATGTTAGTAGTGTTTTGCCAGAGTCTTTTCAACTATTTAAGAGACTGAAGTCAAAAGTCATTGACTGCAATTTCTGACAGTAGATTCAATGTAGGTTATAGTCTATCTCTATAAAATTTTGCATTGCTGAATTATAACAAATCCTGATGCCTTTGGGGGCAATAAAAATAACTCCAGCACGAGACAGAAAATTAATTATAATTCAGAATTATTCTCCGTATAAATCATATATTAATTACAACTAGAATGGCTATTTGATTCTGGGATAAGAATGGTTTCCATAGTGACCCAATCCTTAAAGGTAATTTTTGCCTAACACTATATAATATGCTATATGATACCTGCCTTCACAGAAAGCAGTTTACAAAGATGAGTTTTCCAAGTGTTAGGTTTTGAATATGAAAAAGCAACAGAGACTATATGGAAAAACATTACCGATTCAGTTACTGCCTGAAGAGCCTGATATGCACATTTCCCTACAGGCGCACTTATAGACACTGTCTCAGATTCAGAGCAAGGTACAAATCTTGCACAGCTTTCAAGCCCAGATAGACTCTACTGAAGAATTTCAGACCTCTGTGGAGAATTAGAAATAACTGAGAGAAGGAAATCAGAGACATGCTTGTTCTGCAGAACAAGCCACCCACTGATGCCTGCCATCAGAGGGGTTTAAAAACATATTTACTTAATTTAAATGGTCTTAATATGTATTTCTCTAATAGACCTGCACTTCCCTGTGAAGATTTTGGGAAACACATTCTGAAGTCCTAGCCATTGCTACAGTCAAGCAAAGGCACATTTTGACACATGAAGTGAAATGCAATCCTCAGTGAGACTAAGACAAATTATTATTTGTCAATAATAACATCTTTTGGGGGCTTCTTTTGGTAATTCTTGCCTATTTCCCTGCATCTCTATGGTGGATTTAGAGGGACGGGTCTGCAGGGTTGCTTTGGGGAGTGCAAACCTATTCCTGTGCTGAGCTGTGTGGAGAGCTGAGTGTCTCGCATCGCCCATGGATAACCAGCCACCAGTCCCTGGCAGCCCATGAGGACAATGCAGAACCTCTTTTGCTTGGGTTGGTTCCCTATGGTAGAGAAACCAACTTGCCTGTGGGCAGGAGACCTGTGGGCAAGCACGGCCATGGTGATGAGGCTGAAGGGCTGGGCTGGTCACTGGACTTCTGCCACCTCATGGACTCCAGTTGTTTGTCTACTCACAGCTCAAAACCATTCTAGTTATTAAAGATAGTGAGTCACAGAGAGTCAGTACCAAATCAACTAGGGTGACAAGTTGGTTTTCTCATGTCATTGTACATTTTCTTGTGATGGCCCTGCAGCAGGTTACTTTGGTATATGACATCCTATACTGCAGTCACCCTTCTTAAATTACTTTCTGGTCCTTTCGCTGATGCCCAGGCTAGCCCTGATTTGGGAGAGTACAGAGCTGACAACCCCTCGCCAGGGAACTGTGGGTTTCTCACTTCCTGAGGTGTCTTTTACTTCTAAACATTCCTGGCAAACCATAGCCAATTGTGAAAATGCTAATGCTGTACCTCCACGTGATTAATGCACCAAGCCAGCCCAGTGTGGGCTTAGTTTAGGATGTTTGCCATAATTAACCTTTTGTTTTTTTAAGTTAATAGATGCAAACTTCTTCCTTCCCAAAATGAAAAGGCAAGGATTGTTTCAGGGGTTTTACACCTTGCTTCAAAGCTGGCCTGCATGGGATGAGATAAAATAGGTATGTGGCCTTCACAGCTTCCCTAGGATTTGCAGAGAAGGGGCAAAAGTTTCTCTCTGCCCTACCACTGAGTGATGAATATTTTCAATAGCAGGTTTAATTAAAAAACGTTGGGCTTTACAGGAAAGACCTACCAGCCCCCTGCTGCAGTTGTCTAGCAGAGACGAAGGAGATCAAGCCCAAAAGCCTTCAAATGTTTGGCTTACTAAAAGGTGCCCCTCCTTTTCCTCAGTGTTTCCTCCTCCTTTACCTCAGAGAACAAAGTCCTG
The DNA here is from genome assembly GCF_003031625.1 of Empidonax traillii. Lineage (NCBI taxonomy): Eukaryota > Metazoa > Chordata > Aves > Passeriformes > Tyrannidae > Empidonax > Empidonax traillii. The sequence goes on along the minus strand of NW_020955620.1, from coordinate 552,321 downwards.
CTAAAAGTCATTCAGTCCTGCCCTGAAGCACAAGTGGTGCTGAGTCCACTCAGCCAATCTCAACTGTACCTGGAGTGTGAGTGGACAGGCTCCCTGTTTAAACATGTGGGATGTTTCATAGTCTGGTAAATCCACTTGTGCTTCATCTCAGCCTAAACACTTTTGCTTTCCAAAACTGTTGGGTCCAAAGGGCAGAGATTTAGATAAGAAAAATCATAAAGGAGGTTTAACGTTTGATTAAAAAATACGAGGGTTCTAGAGCAATTCCAAATGTATATTTTATAGATGAATAATTAGGTACATCATGCCAGTTTCCAGGCACTGAATATGAGAAATGAAGGATGCAAATACGGTGACAGAAACAAGCCTATGCTTCAGTTTCCAGACACAGGACTGAGAAAACTGAGAGAATTGTCCTCACCCATCCTTAAACAATCAACACTTCATCAATCACCTAAAAACAACAGTTGTAATAACAGAGAAATTTTTGTAAGAAATCATCCTTCTCATGTAGAGCATGAGCTAAAAATATCCTTATGCTATCCATGGCACTGGATGACTTTCCACCATCCTTCCCATCCCTGAGAACACCCCTGGGACCAGGGGCTGAGGAGCACCCCTACATCTGGCAAGGCTGAGACAGGGTTGCTGCCTCTCTCAGGAGCCCCAGCTGATCCATCTGAATGCAGGCCCAGTGGCAGACTGGCTAGAAGGCAGACGGAATTTTAATTTGACTTTTTTTGCTGTGTCAACTTTCATAGCAGAGCAGGGCCTTGGGAGGAAGGTGCTGTCCCCAGGAGCAGAGCAAACCTACTCCCAACCCTGTTGTGAAGTGCTGGCAGAGGAATAGTTGAATACCTGAAAATGTCAAGACTTCAAAGACTTTAAATAAGGATCTAAGTTGTTAGATTTTCAGCAGTTTGAAAAAAAAAATCTTTTGATTTAATTTTAATCTCCATTTCCTAGGGTTAAAGTTAAAACAGTCTTGTAAGAATTTTCAGCAACAGACTAAAAAACATGGAGGAGGAAGGCTAAGGAAGGGTTTAAGTTTCTTTTTTTGGGAGAGCATTTGGTGGGGTTTCTTTAGCCATGGAAAGGCTAAAGTTGTGTTCCTCAGGCTGAAGGTGCAGAGAGGTGAATGTCTCCCTCTGCTGTGCCCTCAGGAGACCCCATCTGGAGTGCTGCATCCAGCTCTGGGCCCAGCACAGGCAGGATATGCCTGTTAGAGCGGCCTGGAGGAGGCCATGGAGATGCTCGGAGGGCTGGAGCACCTCTCCTCTGCAGCCAGGCTGGGAGAGCTGGGGCTGTCCAGCGTGGAGAGGAGCAGGCTCCTGGGAGGCCTCTTTGCAGCCTCCCAGTGCCTAAAGGAGGCAGAGTCACTGGAGAAAGGGGAACGGGTTTTGACTAGAAAAGGGGAGATTTGGATTGGATGTTAGGAAGAGCTGTGAGAGTGATGAGACATTGGAACAGGCTGCCCAGAGAAGCTGTGAGTGCCCCATCCCACAGGTCAGGCTGGACAGGGCCCTGAGCACCCTGATCCAGCCGGTTGCATCCCTGCCCATGGCAGGGGGTTGGAACTAGGTGATCATCACGGTGCCTTCCGAGGCAAGGCGTTCTGGAACTCCATGAGGTTACAACGTGGACTCCTGCTACCTGGGCATGGAATGTTACGGAACTGTTGCCATGGAGAGTCCCGCTCCAAGGGTTCTGGTGACCGGGAGTCTGTTAAGTCAGTTGACGGATTCTCTGCTGGGCATCGGACGCAGAGCATCTGTCTTCTTCATCCCAGGTGGGATCAGAAGGCGATTTCCTGACATTTGTGAGAAAAACTCTGGACTGAGTGTACAGGTGAGTGCAGATGATTTTTGAAGAGATTTCTGAGGCTGAGGGACTGTTCTGGTCTTCAGGTCCAGCTGCAGGTGGGCTCTAGTACCAAACTCATGGACTTCCCCTCTAGCTTTGGGCAGAAGCTGATGACTTGGGAATGGGGATCTTGGAGCAGGGGAGTGTTTAAGAGAACAGGCATTCTAGATAGATAATCTCCTCTCTACTTTTCTGATAGGTTTGGAAGAACATCATTCTCAGATCCTGAGAAATCAGAGCTTTGTAGCAGTGTGCTACCTAAAGGAACCCAAGGGATTGATTGCTGCATCTTCCCTGACATTCCTTTTCCCGTGTTTGTCCACTTGCTTTGCCAGTGGTTTTAGATCACGAAACACCATGAGCACAGTAAGTACTTCAGTACTCAATGCAAATCTGATTCTTGAAACATGTTTTCCAGGGTACTTTTAGAAGGGATTTCAAGAGTTTGTAGCAAATGCATGGGAACAGAAGTCTATTAAAACTTCATGTAACTTCATGTTCTGGGATACAGAAGATTTTGAATCTCTCTGGGTGCTTGCAATAGTTCAGAAATGCTTACAGCATGAGCAACAACCTGATATAATTGTGGACTACTCTTCTCATTTGCAAGGCATCAGGACAGGCTTTTTCTTAGTGAGGGAATTGTTAAGAGATCAGGGGGGTTGTCTTTTCCTTGATGCCATGTGCTCTGGTAGGAATACCCCACAGCACCACTTAATGCATATTCTAGCCCTTGTGGGATTGTTTTCTGTACCCTCGTGTGTTTTCACTGGTGTTGCAAAAATGAGGGTCATGTTGATATTACTCCCATGGAAGATGCTAAGGCTTTGTTCTCTCTCAGAGGCGGCAGAAGCGCCGTGGGGAACCAGATGATTCTGAACAAACTCAGAAACGAAGAAGGCTGGTGACTTCTAGTGCAGGTGGAACTTCAGAAGCAGAGCCAGTAGACCCCAGAGAAAGTGGTATGCTTTCTTTTGAGCTTTGTAAGAATAAAAACTGTTTCTGAAGGGTTGGGGTCCAGTTGAATGTGTGCTTTTGCCCATTTCTAGGCCCTTCACTGGGAAAGAAGGGAAACTTGAATTTTAGGAAGTGCCCACTATGATATCTCTAAACAAGCCTTCTGACAGCTGTTTTGGTTTGTTACTGAGCTGTAATATATCGCCCCAAGTGGGAGATGAGCTGTGTAGCAAAGGTCCTCAAGTGCTGCTCAAAATCTGAAAGTCTACAATGAGGTACTGCAGCTGCCACTACAGAGGGTGACAAATTAAATTTGGGATCTTCCAGTTTGGAAGATGACAAGAAAAAGTGTCATTAGCTGTGCCCCATCCCTGAAGGGAACATGTACAGCATGACACTGTAAAATTAGGGCACCCTCCATGATTATGATTTTGGTGTGGGTCTTTTTTTCTGTGTTCTAAACATTACTCTATATTAGATGAATCATCTTTCTGTGTGTAGCTCCCGTGAGCTGTAGTAATCCAGCAGAACCGTGAGGAGCTCAGCTGATGTTCCTCTTGCACTGCCCCTTTCAGGAAACAAAGCTGATGATGCTCTCCGTGGACTGTTGAGGGCAAAGCTTGAGTTGGACAACATTCCAGAAGAGAAAAGACTCAGGGAACAGCTGAATCCAGCCTCAGCCTGTTCCACAGTGGCACCTCATTTCATTCTGCTGCAATCTCTGATCTTGATTTTAACATTCTGTTTTTCAGCTGTTGAAGAAGTCGTAGATCTCACAGCCAGATCTTCTGAGACTGAAGTCAGTGAGCCAACTGATGATGATTTGGTCGTGGTAAGTAGTGAATAGCACACTTCTCTCCTTCTTGCACTGAAATTAGTGTTTCATTGTGCTGCTGGGCCTGTCTTCTGGCACCTAACTGGGCATTTCTCTGAGCATCACTTCAACTTGAGTAGAAGAGTAAACTAAAAGAGCTTGTTGCTCCAGTGATTTAAAGAAAAAGAAAAGGAGAGGACAGGAAGTCTTTGACTTCCCAAATAAGAAGTTCTAGTTGCAACATCAGTTTAAGGTACTTCTGTCACTGAGGTGCCAAGTGCACCTGCAGCTGACTAGTTCTGTTTATTACTCCACGAAGTCTTTAAAAAAATCACTTCTTTTTCTTTTTCTTTTTCTTTTTCTTTTTCTTTTTCT
>NW_020955620.1:543252-547662 GCF_003031625.1 Empidonax traillii | reverse complement strand
TTTTTTTTTTTTTTTTTTTTTTTTTTTTTTTTTTTTTTTTTCTTTTTCTTTTTCTTTTTCTTTTTCTTTTTCTTTTTCTTTTTCTTTTTCTTTTTCTTTTTCTTTTTCTTTTTCTTTTTCTTTTTCTTTTTCTTTTTCTTTTTCTTTTTCTTTTTCTTTTTCTTTTTCTTTTTCTTTTTCTTTTTCTTTTTCTTTATTTTTCCTTGCAAGTTGAAAGAATAGTCTTTGATCCAGCCCACAATGTAGTTTACCTCAGTTTTGGGATGCCACTGCTGCCATGCAAAGAACATGCAGCAGGCATAGCATGAAGGTATCTCCCAATAGGGCTATTCATGAGGCTTTGCAAAGAAAAGGCCTCAAACTTTATGACAGAATCTGCTTGACTGAGCTCCAGCTCCACCAAAAGCAAGTTTGGGTTTGAGGTTTCCTTTCTTCAGCAGCTGTTGATTTAACAGAAAGTGTTTACAGATGTCGCAGCTAAATCTGCCATTTTGGGGGACAAACTTGAAAAGACACATTTCCACCCGTAATCCAATTAGGGAACTGAAAGAGGGGAGCAGGGAGGAGGGTGTTCAGGTAGTTCCTAAGATGCCTCCATTGCTACCCTACTGCAGCAGCAGGAGCAGAGCCAGCAATACCCACGTTATCTCAGAGCAGCAGATAGTTCAGCAGCACGACTGACGAGTGATGACGAAGAGGAACTACGAGACAGTGATGGGTATGTGACAGATAAAGTGACTGTCTACAGTCTACTTTCCAACATACAGTACAGAGATGTTTTTGGCAAGCTTTTGTGTTCTGCTTGATTCTGTGCAAAACCCTCAGACCTGGAATATAATGGCGTGTCTGGAAGAAATGCAATTTAAAAAAGTCCTGCAGAAGGGTTTCTTCCATGCTTGTGACATCATTGTTTCTTACAGAATGGCTTGCTATAAGCTGAAATGCTTGCAGTCCATGAAGGCTCTGGGAATTAGTGTGTTGCTGGGCTGGGCTGTTGCTAAATTGCAGTTGGGGTTGTTTTAATTTCTGACCTTTTATGTATCTGTAACCCTTGATGAACAGTGAAATTAATGTCTGCCTGTTCTTTCTGGTTCTGTTCTCTCTAGCATATGGCCAGCAAGTCTACTTCGTTCTCTGTCTCGGCTAGATGAGGACTCAGAGGTAAGGATCCACATGTTGTCACCCTTCCTGCTTTGTGGGAGGTGGGGGAATGGGGCAGCTGTGCAACTCAGTTGTCTTATGTGGGCTGCTATGGGCAGCTGGCTGGAAGCACAGACCTTGCTTTGGAGCTCATACTACCATGTCTCCCCAAGTCACTACTTGAAGGTGAACATAGAGAGAGAAGCCCTTTGCACTACGGCACTGGAAAATCTGTGTTCCTTATAGTTCTAGCAGTGACTGACAGATTGCAGATACTCCAAGTCCTGTCTTCCTGGTGCCAACAGAACAGCAAAGTGGAGTACTTTCCTCCCGGTTCCTGTTGTGGTTTCCTTTCCCCAGCAGCTGTTCATTTGACACCAAGTGTTTAGGGCTACCACAGCAGACTTTGCCTGTTTAGGGGAGAAAGAGGGCAAGAAAGACCTCCATCACAAAACCAATCAGGGAACTGAAATGGGAGCAGGGAGAAGGGTGTTCAGGTGGTTGCTAAGCTGCCTCCATTTCTACCCCATTGCAGCAGTGGCAGCGGCGCCCGCAATACCCACGGTTTTTCACAGCAGCAGACAATTCAGCAGTGCTACTGATGAGCGACATTGAAGAGGAACAAGGAGATTATGATGAGTACGTGAGAGAGAGAGTTTCTCTCTAAAGTCCAGATTCTACTCTACTGTAGAAACCTGTGGTTTACCAAGCTTTTGAGATCTGCTTGATCCTGTGTGAAAAAATTTGACTTGAAATATAGTGGTCTGTCTGGAAGAGAATGAACTAAAAAAAAACCAAAAACAAAACAGCAAAATACAGCAGAAAACTTTTTCTCCGCTATTCACGATGTCATTATTGAATGTTTCTTACAGAATGGCTTGAGTTATACTACAGTACATAAAAATTCTTGGAATGATTGATTTGCTGGGCTGGGATGGTGCTAAATCAGAACAGGGGATGTTTAATTTTCTGAGATTTCATGTCTCGGTAACCCTGAATGCATGGTGAAATTAATGTCTACCTGTTCTTTCTGGTTCTGTTCTGTCTAGCATATGGCCAGCAGGCCCTGCTAGTTCTCTGTTTTGGGTGGATGAGGACTCAGAGGTAAGGATCCACATGTTGTCATCCTTCCTGCTTTGTGGGAGGGGGAACGGGGCAGAGGGGGAGCTGTGCAACTCAGTTGTCTTATGTGGGATGTTACGGGCAGGTGGCTGGAAGCGCAGACCTTGCTTTGATGCTCCAACTTGCATGACCCTCCAAGTCACTTCTTGGTGGTGTGCATAGAGGGGGAAACCCTTTCCACGATGGCAATGGCAGATCTGTGGGTTCCCTATGGTGCTATCAGTGACTGACAGATTGCAGATAGTTCAGATTGCAGATCTTGTTTGCCTGGTGCCAACGGAGCAGCCAACAGGAATTCTTTCCTCCCTGTCCCTGTTGTGGTTTCGGTTCTTCAGCAGCTGTTCATCTTACACAAGGTGTTTTTGACTATGGCAGCTGAATGTGCCCATTTGGGCAAGAAAGAGAGAAACAAACACCTCCAGCCTATGTCCAGCCAGGGAACTGAAAGAGGGGAGCAGGGAGGAGGGTGTTCAGGTAGTTCCTAAGATGCCTCCATTGCTACCCTATTGCAGCAGCAGGAGCAGAGCCAGCAATACCCACGTTTTGTCAGAGCAACAGATAATTCAGCAGCACGACTGACGAGTGATGACGAAGAGGAACTACGAGACAGTGATGGGTATGTGACAGATAAAGTGACTGTCTACAGTCTACTTTCCAACATACAGTACAGAGGTGTTTTTGGCAAGCTTTTGTGTTCTGCTTGATTCTGTGCAAAACCCTCAGACCTGGAATATAATGGCATGTCTGGAAGAGATGCAATTTAAAAAAGTCCTGCAGAAGGGTTTCTTCCATGCTTGTGACATCATTGTTTCTTACAGAATGGCTTGCTATAAGCTGAAATGCTTGCAGTCCATGAAGGCTCTGGGAATTAGTGTGTTGCTGGGCTGGGCTGTTGCTAAATTGCAGTTGGGGTTGTTTTAATTTCTGACCTTTTATGTATCTGTAACCCTTGATGGACAGTGAAATTAATGTCTGCCTGTTCTTTCTGGTTCTGTTCTCTCTAGCATATGGCCAGCAAGTCTACTTCGTTCTCTGTCTCGGCTAGATGAGGATTCAGAGGTAAGGATCCACATGTTGTCACCCTTCCTGCTTTGTGGGAGGTGGGGGAATGGGGCAGCTGTGCAACTCAGTTGTCTTATGTGGGCTGCTATGGGCAGCTGGCTGGAAGCACAGACCTTGCTTTGGAGCTCATACTACCATGTCTCCCCAAGTCACTACTTGAAGGTGAACATAGAGAGAGAAGCCCTTTGCACTACAGCACTGGAAAATCTGTGTTCCTTATAGTTCTAGCAGTGACTGACAGATTGCAGATACTCCAAGTCCTGTCTTCCTGGTGCCAACAGAACAGCAAAGTGGAGTACTTTCCTCCCGGTTCCTGTTGTGGTTTCCTTTCTCCAGCAGCTGTTCATTTGACACCAAGTGTTTAGGGCTACCACAGCAGACTTTGCCTGTTTAGGGGAGAAAGAGGGCAAGAAAGACCTCCATCACAAAACCAATCAGGGAACTGAAATGGGAGCAGGGAGAAGGGTGTTCAGGTGGTTGCTAAGCTGCCTCCATTTCTACCCCATTGCAGCAGTGGCAGCGGCGCCCGCAATACCCACGGTTTTTCACAGCAGCAGACAATTCAGCAGTGCTACTGATGAGCGACATTGAAGAGGAACAAGGAGATTATGATGAGTACGTGAGAGAGAGAGTCTCTCTCTAAAGTCCAGATTCTGCTCTACTGTAGAAACCTGTGGTTTACCAAGCTTTTGAGATCTGCTTGATCCTGTGTGAAAAAATTTGACTTGAAATATAGTGGTCTGTCTGGAAGAGAATGAACCAAAAAAGAAAAAAAAACCAACCAGCAAAATACAGCAGAAAACTTTTTCTCCGCTATTCACGATGTCATTATTGAATGTTTCTTACAGAATGGCTTGAGTTACACTACAGTACATAAAAATTCTTGGAATGATTGAGTTGCTGGGCTGGGATGGTGCTAAATCAGAACAGGGGATGTTTAATTTTCTGAGATTTCATGTCTCGGTAACCCTGAATGCATGGTGAAATTAATGTCCACCTGTTCTTTCTGGTTCTGTTCTGTCTAGCATATGGCCAGCAGGCCCTGCTAGTTCTCTGTTTTGGGTGGATGAGGACTCAGAGGTAAGG
>NW_020955620.1:540973-542086 GCF_003031625.1 Empidonax traillii | reverse complement strand
GAAACTCTAGCAGCAGGGATTGAAACTGTGTTTAGCAAAAGACAAAGGACAGTGCTAAAGCCTATGGCCAGTGTCTTAGAGAAAGGATCCAGTCATTGTCTGACAGTCACTATCAGACACAGTGGAAAATCCCTGCAATAAAAGTTGTTGCTGAATACCTATGCAGGAAGGAATTTTAATTTGTTGACACTTTATGTAATTGTAATTGATTAGGACTTGATTATATTACATGGACACCGGAGTAGCAGAGATCATTTTTGCCTGCAGTTTCTGAGAGTTGAAAAGCAAACAGTTCTTGACCCTCTGGATTTTACAGACCAGGCTATTAAAAACTGATCTCCCTTGAAACTGGGAAATATAACTAATTTTCAAGTTATCTTAACTATGGAGGGAAACGATGACACTTTCTAAGGAAACGCTGCTTTAAGTCTTTTTATAATTTCCAAGGATTGTCCTTAACAAGACTCACTGGATAGAAACTTCCATTGAGTGGTGAGGTCTGGTTTATCACAGACGAAAAGAGTGCAACAGTTTAGCATCATACAGCAATGAGGAAGCACAGCAACTCTGGAATGAAGAGTTTGATTTAAGCATCTCTTCCGTCCCTTATTAAACTTTCGTAACAAAGCACTCTGTTTTTCCAGGACCTTTTGTTGTGTATGTGCTAAGTTTCCGTGCTCCTTGGAAACTTGACTGCAGACCTCTCTCTCCCCCATCACACAGCAATTGTTGCCCTCCCTCACCACAGGATCGCAGCAGACCCTGTTAGTAAAAACTGGAGAGGGACCTTCCCTTTACAGGGCAGGTTTATTCACAGGTAGTGCAACTCTGTGGAACTTACAGCACTGAGAGTCTCTCAGATCATATTTTTAGCTGTGTGTAGGGTGAATAGAGCAAATGTTTTGTGTCAGTCTGTAGCAGAAGAGTCACAGTGTATGTAGGGGCTCAGCCTTTAAATTTAGGAAACTAGTTTTTTAAGATTACTTTTAACCCAGCTTAATAGAAACCATTATAGACTATTTATAGTAATGCATTTCACGTGTAGTTTCAGGGAGAGAGAGAATAATAGATCTAACTTATCAAAATTAAATTACAGAATATGAACAACAAAGG
>NW_020955620.1:516466-540347 GCF_003031625.1 Empidonax traillii | reverse complement strand
TTTTTTTTTTTTTTTTTTTTTTTTTTTTTTTTTTTTTTTTTTTTTTTTTTTTTTTAATAGAGGCAGGATGAAATTATACTGCTATGGCCTGGCTTATCTTTGAAGCCTTCACTTACTCTACTTATTTCCCTCTTTCTCCTGTGTTGCATGATGATCAAATGATACCATTTGCGCTTCAGGAGAAAAAGGCAGCCCAAGGCAGACGCACAACTTTGCATAGAACCTTAAAGACAAGTATGGGAGTATGGCAAGGAAGGGGGATTAACGACAGGCCATAGCTCAAGATGTTTTGCCTTTGCTTTTGCCACCAAGCTCTAGTAGTGATGTCAGATATGGAAATATTTTCACTGGTATTGATGAGGCTTGGCATCATGAGACCAAGCAGGCAGCAGCTGGGCAAATTCCATGCAGGTTTTAGAAGATGGTGCACTTTGAATCCTTTGGATTGATAAAAGGCATTGTAGGAGAGAAATTGAGTATGGTACTTTTGAATGTCAGGCCTTAAATACACCACCTAAAGAGCTTCTAATATTCTAAACATAGTGCATTTTGCCAATGGATTTGTAGATCTTTAAGTGTTGGTTGCTTAAGTATGTCAGTGAGCAAATCCCACCACTTGGTTAACATAAAAAAAGGAATATTTTGTTCCTTGAGTCTCAAGCCTCATTGTTACTGAGTGTACTTTCCTGCTCTGTTTAGCTCGGGCTAAAAGGACTCAGTGCTGCCACATTTAACATTGACCAAAGAGCCCTTGGTGGGGCTGGAGCTTGTCAAAGCTGTCTGCAGTGTTACTCTGTAGCCTCAGACCCTGTTTCCTTCTGGAATGAATAGTTCCCGGAGGACAGCTCGGTGCTTTAGTTACAAAGCTGTTATTGATGACCTGTTGCTGATTAATACTGCCATACACAGACTGCCCAGTGCTAGAGGTTGCTGTTACTTCAAATCCAGCAGGAGGGTGACTGATTGCACCTTTCTCCTACTGAAAACCAAGATCCTGTTTCCTTTAGCTCAAGGAGATCCAAACTCCTGATTCAGTGCAGCAAACTGAGACAATTAAAGATTTGCAGAGTTCTTCAAATCAAATGTACAATGGCCAGTTAGTGCAGTCAGATGATTACGAGACATTTTATATACTGGTAACCCTCAGTGCACAGTGATATTAATGGCTGCATGTTCTCTGTGGTTCTGTTCTCTCTAGGTCAGAAGATGATGTTAGCTGCCCGATTTGCATGGATTTTTACTCAGAAGTAAGGATCCAGATGTTGTCAACCTTTCTGCTTCGTGGGAGAGGGGAGGGGACAGAGGGGGAGTTGTGCAACTCAGTTGTCTTACGTGGGATGCTACGGGCAGCTGGCCTGAAGCACAGGCCTTGCTGTGAAGCTCCAGAAGTCACTTCTTGGTGCTGAACATAGAGAGAGAAACCTCTGCCAAGATGGCACTGGCAGCTCTCTGGGTCCCTCATCATTCTAGCGGTAATGAACTGATTCCAGAAATTTCAAGTCTCATTTCTCTACTGCCAGCAGAGCAGCAAGTTTGGAATTCTTTCCTCCCAATACATGTTGTGGTTTTCTTTCCTTCAGATTCTGCAAAGTGAACGACTGTTTTTGTCAACCCCCTGCGGCCATGTTTTTTGCAGTCAGTGCCTCCCTGTTGCCATTGAGATTGCCAGAACGTGTCCAATCTGCAGGACAGAAGTCACTCATGGACAATATCAGCCCATTATTTTATGAGCACTTCTATTTCTCAGGAGGGACTCAGACGGATCTTGGGGGACAGGCCATGTAAAGACTTTTTCCTTCATGTGTATAGTTATTCTTGTATATAGTTCCATTTTTTCCTGAATTTAGTTATAAATAAAGTATTGATTAACTTAAATATAGTCAAGTCTTCTTGTCTGCTCGTCTATGCTGGACTTTGCTGGTGGACAGAGACATCTTTTGGCAGGTAGAAATAACACTCCTGGTTTGACCAGTCAAAAGCACTCGTTCTCTTCATCACAGTTTAGTCATTGATTTTGGGGGAAAGGTGCTAAAGGCATAAGCTCTGTAGTTCTTGTGGCCAGTGTATGTTGTATGGGGGAAAAGAAACGGGCACTGCTTGGGGTGAGGGGCCTTCTATTTCTCAGGGTGCACTCAGGTGCTGAAAATGTCATAACTTCTGTGCTCTGAAGATTGGAAGAGCAGCAAGTTGTGCACACATCCAAAGAAAACTATTTTCTTTGAGAATAGCTGGTAGGTATCTAGAGAGCTTGTTTATGGTCCCAGCTGCTCCTTGCTCAGTTTATATATGGTTACAATGGTTATAATGTTCCAGTGATGACTGCTAGCTGATGACAGGAGCACTGCCAGCTTATGTGAAGCTCTTCCCCTTCTGAAAAGCCTGTAAGCTTAAGGGCAATCTCAATAATGTAGCACTGTGAACTGCTGTGTCCAGCATTTATCCTGCAGAACAGAAGAGAGCAGCGAGCAAAAGCAGTGAGGCAAAGACATAAAGCAACGCCCAGGGAGTGCACCACCACCATGGCCATTAAATCCATCAGTATCATCATCATCATCATCACCATCATCACCTTTTACCTTTCCTACTGCAAAAGCAAATTGTCTCCAGAGTGAACGAGGAGCCAGAAGTGGTGCCTAGATCCAGAGTGCTGAGGTGGACCCAGAGTGCTGGGTAGCAGCAAATGTCCCCATCAGTCACAGGGAAATGCATGGGACTTGGCCAGTGAGTGCTGTCAGCATGTACCCGTTCTTATTTTTGGGACAAAGCATCGTGCTGAAAGGTGGTCTTTTCTCTAACTGCAGGGCTAAGCAGGACCTACATTTCCAAATCAGCCAAAGCAAAGCAGCCCCAGCAGCAAGAAACGTGACTGGGTTTTTGTTCTGCAGAACAAGACACCTACTACTGCCTACCATCGGGGGGTTCAAAAATGTATTTACTTATTCTAAATCGTCTTAATATGTATTTATCTAACAGGCCATCTACCTGCACTTTCCTGTGAAAATTTTGGGAAAAATATCTGGCTGGCATGGGGCACCTGTGGCCGCATCCTGCACTTGCCGTAATCTGAGGGCTGAGGGTCAGAGATGGTATTCTCTCTCCCGTGGGTTTTTCTTGGGATGATGTGAGCAACAGAATTCAGCTCTGGCTCTGAACTCCCCCCAGCTACCCGGGCTTCATTTGGCAAACTCTTCCTCACCCTTCCTCCCTCACTTCACCAGCTAAATTCAGACAAGAAACTTGTATGCATAAAAGCTGTCAAAGGAATAACTTACAAGTACAGGAGCTAGAAAAGTCTTGAAGTGTAAAGCTGGCAGCCCCCGAAGAACTGCAGGGACTATCCAATCCATCTGGTGCTCCTGGGTGCAAAGCAAACAGGCTTTTGACTAGTTCATAACTATGGCATATGCAAAAGGCTCAATTATTGCTTCTTAAAAAGCCCAAATTATCTCCTGGAGTCGGAGACTGACAGGCACACAGTCTCTGCAGCGTTATGCACGGCTGAATTTTTGCCCACTTATTCTCTGCTGTTCTCTACTGCCTGTAATTGCATTGCATTTTAACTGTTTAGCATTGTCAGAACTCCAGCCCTGGGGGCAGCGGAGGTGGTGAGAGCTCAACACACCAAATTACTACCCAAAGAGCAAGCAGACAGAAAGCAGAGTGGAGAGGGAGGGAGGCAGACAAATGAGCCATGTTCATTAGAAAAACAGCAGCCCTGACCGAGGAAACGTCCTACTGATGTAATGAGAAAGGTGAAAGTTGTTAATAATAAAAAAAGAACACAACAACGCAGTTGCCTTTCTATCAGAAAGCAAAAAATCTAGGGAAAATAAATGCACTGTGGAAAGCAGAGATGAAAACCAGCAAAATAATCTTTGCCCATATAGCCCTTTCTTCCCTACCAGTTTTATGTAGTTGGTTTTTGGTGTGCGTGTGATTTTTTGTTTGTTTGTTTGTTTGCTTGCTTGCTTGCTTGTTTTGTTTTATCTTGTGGGGGTTTTTTGTTTTTGGTTTTTTTTTTTGTTTGTTTGTTTGTTTTGTTTTGTTTTGTTTTTGGTGGGAGCGAGTTCTGTAGTTGCACTGCTTAGTGCTGTTCCCTTGTGTGCTGTGATGTGGCTCTGTCATGGTTTAAGCCCAGATGAAAATTAAGCACCATGCTTAAGTCCACTTGCTCAGTCCATCCCCTCTCCCTCCCCTCTACCCCAAACCCCTGGTGGAATGGGGAGGAGAACTGAAGTAAAACTTGTATGTTGAAATAAGAATAGTTTAATAATTGAAAATAGAAAAATAAGGGTAAATAATAATAATGATAATAAAAAGAAACAAACAAGTGATGCACAATGCAATTGCTCATCACCTGCTGACCGATGCCAGACTCCCTTTTCTGAACACAGCTCAGTCCCCCTCCTGGGTAACTGCTCCTGGTTTATATACCAGGCATAATGTTCTACGGTGTGGAATATCCCTTTGATCAGTTCGTGTGGTATGTCCCAGCTATGCTCCCTGCCATTGGCAGAGCATGAGACAAGGGGAAGAAAACTGTTCTTGACTTAGGATAAGCACGACTTGTTCTCAACACCATTCTCATTCTGAATCCAGAACACAGCACTGTAACAGCTACTGAGAAGAAACTAACTCTATCCTAGCTAAAACCAGGACAGGTCCCAAAAGCTGGCATCTCTGCTACAGAAGCCCTGCCATGTAAGGCAGTGAGACACACTTTCCCACAGGCAAGTTTGTATTTCACCTTTGGTCAGCCAGAGGTCCTGATTGCTGATTCTTTATTTTCCCCAAAAGATGCTGCAGGTTCAAATCCCTAGGGCAGGTTTTGAAGGATAGGGCCATTTGCAGTCTGTCCCACAGCACAGGGAACAACAGCAGTGTTGGGGCAAAGGCAGAAGCTTCTGGGGAGTGGGATGGGTGTGACCCACCCCCCTAAGTTTGCACAAGTTGTGCAGGAAGTGCATTTGAGTTTTTTTTCCTCCTCTGGAATGTCTTCCTATGGGGACAAAAAGGGGAGGATAAAACATCTGGATCATGTGCTATTGATGAAAAAAATGAATTCTGCCACTTGTGAGAGTGCTGAAGTGCATCAGGGCTTGTTATGGGGTTGCCCTGCTTAGGCACCTGCTTATGACAGAGCTACTGAACTCTGACCTCAAGTAACTGACTAAACTCTCTGCAGCACAGCCTTAAGTTACAGGAGATTGTTCCAGGGAACAGGCCCAGTGCAAAGCAGCAGCCACAATGTGACAGCCACAGAATGAAAGGTTACTTGTAGATGCCTGAAGAACGGCCCCAGAGCTACCCACCATGGCACAGGGTCCCCATGACCCAGCCCTTGCAGGCCACCAGCAAAGATCCTACTTGTGGGTCTTTGTTCTGCCTACCTGTAAAGCCAGGGGAGAACAAGATCATAGAATGACTTGGGCTGGAAGGGACCTTTAAAAGTCTAGTCCAGCCCTTGAGATGAAGCCAAACAAACAGGCATGTCAGCAGGCATAGCCAACACTGCCAGCAATAAAAATGCTTGTGGTAGCAGAGAGGTTTCTGTCCCTGTCCCAGTGCAGCCCAGTAGGGAAGTACCTCTGCTGTGGCTCTTCACCCAGGGGAGTGTGCAGGGTGGACATGAGGGAGCTGAGAAGATTCTTCAACTGTCTGTGCTGAATATTTTGAGGGTATTGACATTTCACGTCAGCTGCATTCACCAGGGTTAATTAAAGCCTCTGTTTTATAGATTGCCCTTGGCCATAAACGGAAAAGCTGCCTCAATTGGAAATCAATAAAGTAATCTTTAAGTTCTTTTATTTTATTAGATATAGAGTCCTAGTTTGAATATATTGAGGAGCCATAATTAGTGGTGCCAGAGAGATCCTAAGATGTAAGTTTAAAGCTTCCTGAGGAGTGTGCTTTGTTGTAGGCAGTGTGCTAGAGGTGCCCAGCACAATCAGGGCGTGGCACTGAAGCCAGGGATGCTCTGCTAAGCTCCTAGGAGTGCTCTGGTACTGCAGAAGTCCAACAGCAATTCAATAGCCAGGGCTCTGTACTGATCCCTTGCCCCAAAAATTGAAGGGAAAGCTGTGAATGGCAGTGTTGTCACCACAGGGCACAGCAGGAAAGCCAGATCCTGGGGTCGGCAGTGGGCTGCTTGCAGCTGAGGAGTCCCAGAGATGCTCTGGGATGGCCTCCCTGTTCTGAGCTAGTGAGAGTGATGTGCTTTATGCCTCTCTCTACTATGCACCAGTGTGAGGTTAAATGGTTCACCCTTCTTCAGTGGGTCGGAGTCATTCCAAAACCACAAAAACCTTTGGGGATTTTGGAAGGGGAAGTATCCTGATGCTGCTGCTGCTTCCCCTTTCTCCTTATTCTTAACAAGAATGGAAGTTCATACGTTTCCATTTATGACAAGTTTTGTCATTGCAGGGGTTAAGAGGATCTCAGGTCTCCTTCATTTCTGCTCTCCACCAAACCCACCTGTTTTACTTCATATGCACTCACACAAGCCAGTTCCTTTGAGAGACGTTTCCCAGCCTTCTGATGAGAACTTGGTGCTCTGCCATGCCCCTTATCATGAAAAGCCTGAACACCTTCCCCAGTTTTGGTGGTTTTCACTTTTCCAGTACCAAAATCTGCAGAGAGCCTTGCTCTCTCCCCATCACTGACTGTAACGAGGATGAGTTTCCACTTGCCGCCTCCAGCATGCCTTCTGCAAGGTTTCATGGTGCCCCTGCCACCACTATGCCCAGATTATCTAATGTGTGCTCTTTAGGCTCATTGTAAAGAGTTCAGCTCACTCTGTGCTTTAGGAGTGCGGAGTAATGGACAACAGTTGCACTAGGTATGGGTAATGGATTGTGTTTCTGCAAAGACAAAAAGAATAGCCACTTAGTAAAGATAATAACTTTTAATAGGCAGTTAATTTTTTTTTTTCTTGACACACCATGGTAGTTCCTGAACAAATTTTGCACACACACACAAATATATATTTCACAATCTTTCTCTGCTTTTTTCTACTGTCCTTTCACTATGATGCAACATGCTCCAAAATATTCATTTTTAATCAACATGAAAATCAACCCACAATCATTGTTTTTATCGAAGAAAACTTCAGCAATCAGGAATCTGAATAGCTGCAGATGCCAACTAGCATATTTTAGACGGCCTGACCTTTCCAAAGTAGGTATCCAAGACTTCTCTGTTTCTGAGGAACCCAAGTGATCCGGGAATACCTGAATGAACCATGAAAGTTCAGCTGCAGCACGGAGGACACTTGCTTGTTCCCCATCTTTTACAGAGGTTCATCAAATGTTTCTCATGGTGCTGCTAAGACAGAGGATTATTAGACCTATCAAAGTGTAAGAGCAATGGTCAAGCACAGGGAAATGAATTAATAAATCTGCTCAATCTCTTACCATACTGGTAGGCAAATTTTAAAATTTCAGAGAATGGAATTGGAGAGAGAAGTTTCTCAAAAGCATTGTAGGTATCAAAACTTAGATCATCATCCTCAATCTTGGTCCTGCCCTTAGGCCACCAGTTGTCTTCTTTCCATTCCCCAATAAAACAGTGGAAGTTCTTGGAACACTAACAAGAATCGGGGAATTCAGACTGAGCAGATGCTCACAGTAATATAATTTTCAAACATTTATAGTTCTAGAAAAGTAGGATACATGCAGGTACAAGCACTACTTGATACTTTGAAATTGTCAGCTCTGTACAAATTAAGAGTGTCTGTAATTAGCACTTGAAACACTCCTTAAACTTCCAGAGTTATTCAATAACCTAAAGGAATCCCACACATTACTCAGAACACAAGGAAGAAGGTTCATCTGTAAAATTGCTTATCTTGCTGATTCCCACTGTGTGCCCCAGGCTATACAGAAGTCATATTTGTAGCACACGTAATGCAATTAGCCAAGGAACAGGTGAAAATAAACTATGTTGCCTGTTACATTACAAGGATCATATTCAGTAATTTACAGAACTTCAAAGAGCCTCAGTGCAAGGTATGTTCCCCTCTTACTAGAAAAAAGCACACACACTTCAGAATTCCACCTGGGCATCCCACCCTGTAAACATTTATGACAAGCAAAGCATGTGCTACAGTGAGGAGTCTCATGGAAATCACTGAATTAATTTTCATAGTGGCTATTTGCCCAGTACTGTTTCAAGGGTCAGGCCCTGCTTGTATTTTGCTACATACAATTAAAAAAACCTTGCTACTATAATTTCAACAAAGTATGCTGACATATTCCTCCCTGTATGTGCAGAAAACATTTTTAGTAAGTACTATGTAAACCACCTGATTTTTACATTCTCATCAACCTTGTTTCGCTGCTTTTACTATATGTGAAAATAATAAATACATATGATATACCAGTTATTAAGCCTTCAAAAAATTACATATTCCAGAAGGGACTTGAGAAGTCAAGAGTTGGTCATTAACACAAGTGTCCTGTCTGGTAAAAAGCTTCAGCTGGTCCACATTTCCCACAGAACTGCAATTTTGGTGGTATGTTCCTGCACGCTGTGATAAAACAGGCTGCTTCACATCTGAAATGACAACAGTATCTATGCATTATTATTCCAAGTAACACATTTAGGAACATAAGAGTAAGCTAAAATGGAAGGCATAAAATAAATCTAATCTGGGTAGGCAATAAGGATTAAATCCACTGTCCAGGCCATTGTCCTGCCCCCACACAAACAGAACCACCTCTGTGTTGTCAGTAATGTAGGCAAAATTTCATTCTGTTGCTCTAACTGAAGAAAAAAGGAGGTTATACAGATTTTTCATGAAAAAAAAAAGGAGCAAAAAACTTCTGGGTACCAAAATCTTTTTTTTTTTTTTTTTTTTTTTTTTCCCCCTCAGGTAACTACCTTTAAAAATCTCTTCCCACACAAACAGAAAGAAAATTCGCCCAGGGAATTACACCCAGGAAATGCTGAACGGTTCAAGTCACATGCTGTGCCTATAAAGGTCTATCTCTGTGAGGTGGCAGTTTCCCCCCCTACAGGCCTGGGTCTCTCTCTGGTCATGATGGTATGCTCAGGCTGAGCTTTGTTTAGGCTGTTTTTCCTTGAGGTTGCTGCCAGCTGAACTCATTGCTCCTTTTATGTTTCATTTTTAACCCTTTTGTTTAGTTACATGGCACATACCGAGACTAAAAAGTATTAGAGTGACTAACAAACACTAATATTACGGGATGTAAGACTAAGGTTACAAACTTACGTATTTATTACTGAGATGTGAAGAGTTGCCGAGTTTTATTCTTCCCCTGAGATGAGTTCTCTTCTAGAGAAACAGAAAATATATTTGTATTAGTTAAACATGTAAAGATAAAAGGTCCAGTGAGTCTGGCAAGAACACATCACTGACCACTAGACAGTCTCCTTGTCAGATTTACCTAATCAGTAAAAAATGTCCATGCAATAGATTTTTATCACTCTTTCTGTTTTATAGTTTATTTCCCCTACTACTACAAAGTATTTCCAAGACAGTTCTCAAGGGGTTTGAAGGGGAATAATACTTTAATTAATTTCTAACCATGATTAGAATATTAAATTATAAAAATAAGAAGATACAACTACAAAATTAATTTTTGCCGACAATGCTGACATCAGCTCAGTTCTTCCAAAGCAGGAAAATGAACCTTTATGAACTTCAGTCAGGGATTACACACAGTTCTCACTCCTCCTTCCCTGGAGAAGCAGAATCACTACCAGCAGTTGCAGGCAGACAAATAAGCCTCCAGATGACAATGCGTTTACAGATGTTTCCAAACATGTATCCCAGGAATGGCAGTGGAATCTTTTTTTGTCAGAGATTTGTACATGGACATGAACAGGGAATGGCATTCCCAGAGTTGACAGAGCCCCAGGGAAATAGGCATGAGGGTGGGAAAACCCAAATGCCTCCAGAAAACTGTCTTCTGCCTTTCTGCTCACATGCAGGAGACAATTTAATGCCTCTCACACACCCGATAGTCAAGAAAGTGATGTATTACATTCTAGGAGAAGTGAATATGTATTAAAAAGTTTTATGTGATCTATAGCCTGGTGTTGCAAATTGTAATACAAATTAGGATTCTAAAAAGTTAACTGATTAGATATTTAAATAATTAGTAGTCAAATTAAATAGTTGCACTCCTGAAGAAAATGGAGAAGACTCATAAATAGTTTTTGGACAACTTTTCTTCACAGCAAAAAGAAGAGGCTCTTTAATTTAGTGCAGCTTTTTGGAGATGAGTAGAACTTGGTATCTGTAGAAAACTGTTCAACAATAATGTGCTGGAATGATGTTCGCTTCCCAAGTGTTCAATTTTGGACAAAATTACTTTAAAAACTTTTTAAATTGTTGCGAAGTTGGAGGTTCAAAAGTTCTGATGATATTAAATTTCAAGTAGAGAAAAGAAAAGCACAAGTTTCTGCTGGAAAAGAAAAAGAAACTTTTTAACAAGTGGTAGGTGAAATGTTTTTGTTCGACAAAAATCTTATTTTGAAAAGGTAAAGTGAACAAGTTTAAATACTGTAAATTTATACCAACAAAAGAATGAGATTTTCAAGACATCTCACTTTTTTCGAATTTTAATTTTATTTATTTTTCCTTCTGCAATTTTTTACTTTCTTTGTTCAATATACAGAAATAGAAGACTTAATAGGGCACAAAAGGGACAAATTGACAAGACTGTTTAAAAAAGAAGGTATAGCAGAAATTCATTGAGAAATATGTTACCACGGAGAAGATAATATTCAATAGTGGTAAAAAATATCAGTACTTTGGGATCAGTTCCACTCTCAGGTGGTTGTTCTGCAGCCAGACTTACATGGAAAGTTGATGCTTTGCATCACAGGAAAACAGCATGTCCAAGGGGAGGCTCCAGATTCAACATAGCTCCCTGGATAACATCCCATTTATGCCAATAGACTTTGGATCAGAGGATGGATGGGTGAGGCAGTGCTGGCTGCAGAAGTCAGACTGCCTGAGTGGTAGCTGCTGACAGCAGTGGTCAGGCCAGGAGGGGTGAATCTGCCATCCTGCAGAACCTGAGGCTGCAGAACACAGACACACTCCCTGTCTGGATTTCCCGGTGCTATACACATTATCCCTGAAACAGCAAACTACCACAAACTATTGCCGGGGTTGATGTTCCCCTATAATAACAATGTCTGTCTGACAAGGGTTTGAAGCAGGCAGGGATGCTCTCATTTCTTTGCCACTGCACTTCCAGAAGGGCAGGAGCCTGCAAGACTTCTGAAACAAAACTGAGCTGTTGCCACTCCGTGGTTGCAAAGGTCTCTGAAGATATTTGCATCATGAGGTCTGTAATCATCAGTGCCAGCTAACAATTCAGTGATGAAGAGACAATGATTATATACTGGAGAGGAAGTGGTCACACAGATGCTCTCTGTTCAAGAGTAAAAAGGTAGTGCACAGGTTTAGATACAGCACTGCAGTGTGCCTTGAGACTGCACAGAGAGGTGTCCAGAACTACTTTGGACTTCAGTGGCTCAGTAGTTTGATTAGACACTAAATATCCAGTTGCAATTCAAAGGAAAAACCAAGAAGAACGTTGAGGTTGGCTGCAAGTGGGAAGACACGTTTATTGGTCTCAAAACAACCTTATAACTGACAGAAATAAATTTTAAGAATGAAGAAAACCAAACTAGCCCCCAAGCCATCACTCACCAAAATCAAACTTTGCTTCCCATAAGGGAAATGAAAACCAAATACTTGTGTTTAGTATTTTGTTAAAACAGACGGTATTTCAATAGAATGGAGAAATTATTTCACAGTGAATTGTTTGCTGATTAAGAAAATACATGGTGCAGTGGAGGTGCTCAACCAGTCTAGATAGATTACCTGAATCCCTTGAAAGCTGTCACAGAATCATAGAATTGTTAAGGTTGAAAAAGACCTTTAAGATCATCAAGTCTGACCATCAGCCCAGCAACACCACCATGTTCACTTTTAAACCATGTCCTCAAGTGCCATATCCACATATTTTTTGAACAGTTCCAAGAATTGCGACTCCACCACTGTCCTAGACAGCCAGGTTGCTCTTACAAAGCTAGTGTTGCACACTAGGAGATGGAAGATATCAAGGGAAACTTGAATCATCAGCTTCTCACTATACAGTTACTCAACATCTTGAATGAAGGTGTTGGTTGATCCAGTTGGAAAGGTTCTATGGCAATAATTTTTAAATAACAAGTTGAAAATTTATTGTGAATCTGTCTACTTTGATCAGTGAGTGAACTCCGAAAAATGGGAGACAAAGGAAACCGTACGACAGTATTTGGTGCAGTCAAAGTGCTGTGAACTGCACAGCTACAAGTGCAATGTGACCCCCTTTACCTGTGGTCCTGCCTTGTGGCACCTCTCCTGATGGAGGAGGAGTTGTGGGCTCAGATAGATTGGCAGAGGGCAGTGAGAAGCCAACCTCATATATATCACGTGCTTCTACAAAAACTGAAAGAAATGATTCACAGTTTGAGAAAGAGGCCTTAGGCAGAATATTTGGAACATGAAATCAGATTGATACTGACATGGAAGGTTTAGCTGTCAAAT
The DNA here is from genome assembly GCF_003031625.1 of Empidonax traillii. NCBI lineage: Eukaryota > Metazoa > Chordata > Aves > Passeriformes > Tyrannidae > Empidonax > Empidonax traillii. The sequence continues at coordinate 527,776 of NW_020955620.1, read as the reverse complement.
GAACTCTTCCATTAGACCCTTTATTTTCCCTCTCATTCTCCAGAGTTGCACCTGTTTGTTGATTTTTGTCTGAAATTGAATGGCAAACATGAAGACATAGGCACCATGAAGTCTCTAAGCACTACTGTTATAAAATGCTGAGAGATTTGCAGTTACACTGTCCAGCTTATTGCTGTGGGAGGCTGCAGATATCCCAGTGGACAAGACAAATCCATGGCATTAAAAGCTACTGAAAACTATGAAACACCAAAGACACAGCGTCTGATTCAGGACATCTCCAAGCCATTGGCTGCTGGAAGGCTATGGTGGAGAACCCATTATTGTACTCCTTTCCTATTTGTCATCCTTCCCTTCACATCTCATGATAGTCACTCTCGGCAACAGGATTTGGGGCTACACAGACCCAGGATCTGAGCAGGTACATCTGACTCAGATCACTGTGTCTCAGCTTCAATATTAAAGGAGACAGTGCTCAAGCAACAATACAGCACTGGCCTTTCATACACACAGCCTTCCACATGTCACCCCTCAAACACGTGAGCTGCAGCCTTGCCCCCAATTCACCCCAGTGGATCAGCAGCCCAGGCACTAGGCCCAATCCAACACACACTGCATACATCCTCCTCTAAAATGCAGTCATGTTTTAGAAGGATAAAGATAGGAAAGATGTAAGAGGAAAATTTTGTATTCATAACTCCTCATCCTTCGGTGCATTTGTTTCAAGTGCAAGGAAAGTAGACGGAGTGCACAGGTCCTGAGAGCTCTGCAAAGTTAAATGATAACCAGGAAAGAAATAGTACTGCAGTGAAAATGCAGGGTTTTCTTCCTAATTAAAATTTCACTTGTGTAGTATTTGTTTCAATTTTCCACTCACAAATATACTCATTTCCAACTATTATGATGCCAGTGTATGTGAATAAGTAATGGGCACAATGAGCTGAAATTACACATTGTATAAAGTTAATTTTGAAGCTCTGAAACAAACATTTCTTTGCCTCACCGTTGTGGAAGGCTATTGTATTACTCTCACTGTAATTTGTCTGCTGTCCCCCTCCCCCATTTGATTCAGGATCTGAATATATTACTCAGAATACACATACACAGCAGAACATCATGACAAAAAAGAGAGTACAAAATGAGTGCTATGAGTACAGAAAGTCTTTGACCTGGGCAAAGCCCTCTGACATTATTGGGAAAGCTGGAAGAAAAAGGATAGAAAACCAGCCTTTGACATAAAAAATAGGTTGTACTGCATTTCAGATTACATTGTAAGAAAAAATTAGTTTTGCTGCTATTTCATTGTAATATCCGCTGCTGAGAAATTGCTCATAAGTGGCAATCAGGCTCAGAGCAAAGAATTAAAGTGAACTTTTCATAAAATCTGATTGCGGAAACCTATCTTCTTATAATATTATAAAACTACCTCTGACAGAGGAATCAGAATGTCTATTTTTCACCATGCTGAACTAAAAGAAAGAGAGGTGCATTACAGATGCTGCAGAACATCCTTAAGTGGGAACCAGCACCTGGGTGCAGTGGCTGGGTTTGTTGTGGGCCAGTGGGTCCAGCTCCTGTAGCGTGCTGCAGCACTGCCCTGCACCACACTTCCCCCACAGCCCTGCAAACTGCTCCTCACCACTGTCAGCAGGACAGGAGGATCTGTACAGTTCACCAGGGCAGAGAGGGAGTGTGCAGAGATGTCCAGGTGAGGGACAGGAAGGCAATTGCTGCTCAGTGGGCAGCAAAAGGCATGAGGTGGCTCCCTCACAAGGTGCACCTCAGAAAACTGCAGGCTGGAACGTTAGCAAATGCTTCACAGATGGAAACATCACTTGACCCTCAGCAGTGTGACTGTAAGAGACTCCTTTAAAACCCCCTGAAAATAATGCACCATTTATGAACCAAATTAGAAATAGAGAAGGAAGTGTGTGCTATTTAATGCCTTTGACTACAATTTTGTTCAAAAGTGTCAGCTGAAAGTGAGTGCAGTCAGATCTTTGTGGTGCGAGTAAACACAGAGTCCAACCACAAGCTGCAAAAGCTGAGAAATTTTATTCTTCAGTTTCTTTGAAGACAGAAAACACAACTTCAGGGTATCATACAATAGAAGATTAAAAAAATAGAGTGTCAGAAAACAAGAAAGAGAAGGAAAGAGAGGGAAAGAGAAGGAGGTGCTTGGTCTCTCTCTCTGTTGCAAGAGGACCATTTCCTATGAAGCAACTTCCAGGATTCCTACCTGCAGAGAAAAAAAAGTAAGGCACTGAAGCTACATCTCATTATAGAAGAAACAAATTATCAATATCATATCCTCATATTAGTAGAAACAGCTGCTCTTACCGCTCCTAAGCACACAACATGCCAGGAAACTGCTCTTTGCTCACCTATGTTTCTCATCTTGCAAGTGAGAAGAGGGAAGGGAATTTTTGATGACAGAGTGCCTCACCTGAGAACTCAGTTTCTTCAACTACTCCTACAGGCACCCACCTGGATCCTAGACACAACGGGAAAGAGATGAAAGTCTCAATGCATGTTGAGAAACCTTATGGCTCACTATAGAACCATGCCCCCTGGCAGGGGTAAATTTCCCTGGGTTGGGCCCTTAATGAGGTAAAATTCAAAGATTTCTTACCTCCTTGAATGCCATGGTCCATGCTCCAATGTACTCAGCATAGCAGGAACCAGCTCCTGATTTGTCCCGTTATACCAAAACTACATCTGTGGTTTGATGTGTGAGGCAGAACAGTTAAAAAGTCTCAGCATTTGGAGGTTCATTGAAAGTGGGGACACAGATGCTGTCATTCAACCACACTCTTTCAGAAGACCACAGGATTTTCCATGTCCAAAGCCTTGTACCACACTGGGTTGTCTTGAGGGATGCTGAATGTTGTTTGCATTCCAGCAACCAAGGCAAGATTTTTTGCTGACAGAGAGCAAGGGTTTCTTCATTGTTCTGGGATGATGGTGGTGCTTGGTTACTACGTATAAGAGTCACCAGCCTCTGATGTGGAAGGTTAGGAATTCTCGAAGCCTTTACAAAGAAGACTTTGGAAAAGCAGGAATTCCAGAGGAATGATACAGGCAAAAACTATGGTCATCTCAAATAGGCTGAAGTTGTAGGGTGTGATGAATCTATACCATGAAATCCAACATATCTTCAAGGTAGTCAGCTCATCTTGTGCAAGGGATGAACCCAAGATATGTTACAAAAATCAGGGAGGAGGCAGAGCCAATTGAAGTAGCAGATAACAGCTGTAAGGTCATTACTACTGTTGAACAACAGTAGCTTTTGGAAGAGATGTGGAGCATATGGGGAATGCAAGTTCTTCATCCTCAGTGTGTGCTATTTTGTACTGCACTGCCGCCTGAGAACACCTCTAGGTATTAACTGATCCCTTTCTCCAGTGTGATTACAACAAGTTAAAGGTGTTTTTCATGTGACAGGTTAGGTGTCTCCTTAAATATCCATGTTTTCCTGGTACATTTTCCCAGCTGTGTTTAGTAGCAACACTTGAATTTTCATTTTTGTCCACAGTGAGTATCGTGGGAAGCCATAATGCAGACATATAGCATGGACCATTTTCCAGCCACCTTCCATTCCACGTGCCTCACCAAAATCTGAGCCACATCAGCTTTGACACCATGAATATCCTTTCAGGAAATTCAGTGTATAACAGGCCCCCGCAGGTCGAATAAGTCATATACTACCCTATCATCTCAAAAGAGCTCACGCTGGTTAGAAATCATGCCCTAATGAATCAGCTTATGCTTAGGTGCCGGGGTTATAACCAACAACGCTGAAATGTTATGTCACCTGCACATTCCTGTGGACTTTATATTGAATATTGAACTGGTGTGCTGCTGTTATGTACCTTTTACCTTCTCTAGAATGGGTACTCCGGGCAAGGGCCATAAAAGAAAATTGTCAAGTCGTTACTCAAGTATCAATATTTCTATCACACCTCGTTCATCTGTATGGAGTAGCCTTACCCCAATCTCTATTCATCAGCCTTTCCATACCTGAGGAATTTCCATGCCTCAACATTCTTCATTAGTCCAAAAAAGGTGATCAATACCTTTACTGCTTTTTCAGTGTAACACACAAGAACCCTGACAGAAAAAAGTTAGGTCTGTTTTCAAGACAGCCAATACTTTATTACCATGGATGATGGTATTGATCCCTTAGTCATCAATTAAAACCTTTCATCTTATTTTCTCAGGAAATGTATCTCTCACTGAAAAGCCAAATGTGCAGTTCTGTGGGCTATGTTGAACCTCAAATAAGAAATATTTTTGTAGGTAGATTTTCTACAACTCTGTATTGTAGAAGACCATTTATTCTCCCTAGGGAGGATCACTCTAAATTTACCTGTACGGTCAACATGAAATGGCTGCCATAAGTCCTGCATTTGTACATCAGTGTAAAACTTTTGAGATGATTCAGTATCCTGAGCCTTTTTAACCAAGTAGAGTTTTCAAGTGAGATGCAACTACAGGCACTTATCTTGCACCAGGTGTTGCAGTTCACTGACAAATGTACATGAAAAATTCAAGATGTTTAGTTTTTGTTTTTTTTTTTTTAAATCATTATTTTTACTTTACATAAATTCTCAACCAGTTGTGCCTTAGAGGTCAAAGCACCAGTAATTCCATCTTTCTGAGAAGAGTTTTAAAAAGTAAGAATATTAAAGCTCCATTTTACCTAGTGTTCCCAATGATACTACTCCATTAAAAAACATTACTTTTTAGTCCAGGCTTAATTGACAACTATTGTTTTCTTGTATTCTTTCACATTAATTGTAGGTATTTGAAATAATATTCTTGATTAAATTTAATTAGGCTATGCTTCTGAAAAAGGACTTCTTTCTATTTCTTTCATTTTATATTCAGAACTTAATTTTAGAAGTCCTAAAATAGGATCCTTCAGTAGTCAATGGACTGCCATAGGTCAGCTCATTCCAGCTCAAGATACATGTCCAAGACAGACAGGATAAATAGCCCTCTGGACACATACATTTCTTTCAACTATGTGCAGCTGGTGTAGTTTTTAGATAGATAAAATAAGGCTAGATTAAACTCACCATAATCCTTTATCAAGGTATGTCATGCGCAGCACTGAAAACAAATTTTTCTAGGTTGCCTGCTTGAACAATTTGTAGGTCATATCCTTATTTGTTCTGTATATACGGGGTTCTTTACACTTTTTAAATACAATTATATAATCTCAAAACCTTCTGTTTGGAATAAAAAGTAAAAACTAAAAAAATATAATGCATAATTATAATAGACCTTAACTTGAATACATGTCAAAGCAGAACTTCATTGTATATATGCTTGAGCTTAGGCACCTGAGCAGCCTATTGATAGTGAGAGGATTATGTAGATATACCTGTAAAGTTAAGGCTGCTCTAAAGAACTTCCTAGCCTTAGTCTTTTGAGTCACAACTTTTTGTAGTTTTGTTGGTATGTACAGTCAGAGGCGGCCACAACACTCACTCTGTAAACAGCTGGAGGAAAGAAAAAGAAGAACCCACGCAAAGAAGTTTTATGCAGTGCAGTTGTTGTCAGTAGTTGTAAGAAGGACCACAGGGCAGACAGTTCTCTTGTCTGTCTGTACCATAAGAAACACTTGCCTTTATGCCCAAGCTTTTAAGGAAGAAAGTAAATCTGATTCAAATGGGCAGGCACCCTAACAGCTTTGAAAATACCTTGCATGAGTGACAAATATTTCTGCAAGAAACAGGTCCTTCTGTCAGAGTGCTTTTAATTTAAGATGCAATGTGACTCTAAAAACCTGGGCAAAACCAGGATTTCACTTTCTGTGAAAGCATGTTTAATTTTGAAACATATAACGATGTAAGAATTCAAGAGAAAATGGCAGCTAGTTTAAATATGAATTGTATTAATGAGGAGAGGGCAAGAATCTTGTCTTCTAAGTGGTTATGACTCATACCTTCTAATTATAGCATGTACACATCCTACTTCAATAAAAAAGAATGTCAAGCATACTTTGGATGAAAGATATTCAGAGACTTGGTGAGCCAGTGGCTGATTAACAGGCACCAGAGCTCATCTTGTGAGGAAAAGAAAAAAAAACAAGAAAAAGAACCTGCAACTTTTCTTATTTATTCTGCTGTAAAACACAAACAATTCTGCTGCTGACAATGGAGTTATTTTATTGTTGAAATGGCATGAGGACAGAATCAATCAAAAGATGTCTATGAATTAGTTTCTGACTTCATTCAGATTTAAAAAAAAAAAAAAAATTTAGGCAAGTGTATACACAACACCATACTCAAAATAAAGCTAGAAGTCCATTTCCAAAGACAAATACTGAGAAGAAAAACCTAAACCAAGGTAAAAAATTTCCCAAATCACAAAGCTCTGAAATGCAGTCACTTAAGTGCCAAAGTGTATTTTGCAGTTGCTCAGCTTACACGGGATGCAAAGGAGAGAGCAGCTATTGGTCAACCTCGGAAATGGCAGTAGGAGAAACACATGGCCAAAACCCTTAAAAACAAAAAAGAGTTTTATACTTAAAAAGTAGAAAGTATGAGACTGTCTTTCTGGAAGGACTTCTGCAGATGAGGTGGGACCTACACGGCTGAGGAAGCATTGGGTAAAGCTGGGCAGTTTCACCATCACTAGCTCTACTAGCTCAGTTTTAAGGGTTTTGATTTTATTTAGTTGTTGAATATCTGTGAATCAGATTACTTAGAATTTTGTTCTGCCTCAGTCTTATTTTGTGCTACTCCATTCCTTGTAGAACCTATAACTGCATCCGTGTCTTTGCTTTGAGATTTTGCTTTCTTTTGTGCATATTATCACAAATGTCTCTTCCTTTAGGCTTTATTACCACATATTTTATAAAAAAACTGAAGAAAAGGACAGAGGAATTTGCAATGAGTGTAGGATCTTTAATACAAAGGGTGGCTGAGCACAGGGCTGACTGAGTAGAGGTTGCTTAACCCAACTCCAGCAGTCTTGTTTACATACAGCACTGACTCCCAAACCTTTTGATCCTTGGGATATTACCAGTCGTCAGACTTCCTTGTACAGCCAGATCTAGCTGATAAATACCTTGATCACCGTTACTCCCGAACAAGCCTTGTTGTAGATCATGTACCATCAATGATTTAAAAAAAATATTTTCCCTAAACCAGTCGTACTTTTCACTCCCAAATACCAACAGCACAGACTGTGCAGCTAAACTGCAGCTCTACAGGATCTCAGTCTAGGGGTTTGCACTGTAGCAGAATTGTTTGCAGTGACTTTGACCTGACAGGAACTGAAGAGGGTTTTGCTGTTAGAAATGACATCCCAGAAACTGCTCTTCTCTGAACTCAGAGAGGGAGACAGATATACACAGAGAGGAAATGCTCACCAGTCTCAGGAGAAGTTGTCTTCACAGAAAGAAGTTTGACTCCATCTTTGTCTGATTGGGCCCTGTTGAAGTGAGAAAATATTTAATCAGACAGACAGTATGCATGTTGTTCAGCCAAACAAAGCTCTATGATCTGGAGAGGGCAACAGCTATGCCAGTCTACACTGGCAGGCTTGAAATGGGCTTTGAATGGGATCATGAGCAAGTCTTAGTGGTGGAAAAGACCACATACCAACATATCTGATAGAACCTTTTTCTTAAAATATGTAATAAATTAAGTTTCATGATTCCAGGCCTAATCTGGTGCTTCACAGAAGAAGTACACCTGGGAGAAAAGAGGGAGTAATCTTTTTTTTCTGTCGATATAAAGCTTTTAGCCATTTTGAATTGCAAAGAAAACAGTGACAAGAGAAAAAACATTAACAAAAGAAGGGGAACAGGAAAGGATGGGAGGAGAGAAAAATCAATGGGACAAAAAATTGACAATTGGGCCAGTGAGTCCTGTGACACAGAATAAGCTGCTTATCCACTCCAAAAGGATTCCCTGCAAATCAGCTGAGAATCATCACATTTCTATCCATGCTGGAACAGCTGCTTATAATGAATACAGGTGTACAATAACTGCAAGCACAACACTTCCAGCAGGATATTTCCCCTTGTCGTGGTAAGTGCTTATTATGCTTAAACAGAGAAAGATCAAAGAAAATCCTATCTAGAATCTGCTGCTTTTACAAGTGCCCTGTGATAGATCTCAAAGCAATGAAAAGGAGTCAACCTACTGTTCAGCGCCATTCTCTTGTCTCTCTGGAAGAAGAAACAAAGGCAATATCATTCTGACTGCTGAAACTCACTTAAGTAAACATTTAGACATAGCTATTGTGGTTTCTGGCAGACAGCTTAGTTGTAATTTTGCAGTATTGCATTAAGTACATTAACACAATCAACCAGCTTGAATGGTAGTTGTTATTTTTCTAGTCGTCTGTGAAAGTGAACTGATACTGCTAATACTGATGCTTCTGGAAACCAGGGAGAGTGATATGTGACTTGTCCAAGAGCACAACAGAAGCACATTTTTCCCTGCAGATCCCAAATCCCTGGGTAGCTGGCACAGAGGAGAGGTGAGCATGCAATGGTTCTTGACTACATAACAACTGAGCTAAAAGATACAGGATGAGGGGACTGAGGGAACAGGCTGCCAGGCTGTACACCCTGGGTGTTTAACCTGTCATGACATCTGAGAGCAGAACCTGTCATCCCCATCGATGAGGAACAGGTTTCTCCCCAAAATGAATCATATACTGAATGTATTTTATGCTTATGTGCAAGTGTGGGCAGATGGATTGGGTCAGCGGGTTACGTCAGGGACGTGGAGCCAACTCTAGCTCCATGGCACTAAGTACAGGGGTTTTCATCCAGAGGGGAAGCACACTGGATAAGTCTGGGCAAATCCTACAGGAAGCACCACAGTTATCTACTCCATCTTCCTAGTGAATTTGCTGTTACAGTGCCTGATGGCATTTGTGCATAGGGCAGGCTGGCGAGGAAATGTTCTCCATCTCATATCTTTATCTCTTGACTCAGAATATTTAATAGTTTCCTAAGCAAGGATCATACTTTCCTTTGTTTATCTGGGTCTGTTCTTCCATGTCATTGGCTAAATTGGTTGTGACACACTGTTTGCCTTGGTTTACAGCTTCAACACCCTGTTGTGATTTTGTATTTCCAAGGCCCAGTGATTTCACAGCTGAAGCTCTGCACAGGTCTCCTAACTCATGCCAGCTCACAGGGACAGAAAAACCACAGCCTGGATTCTGCATTTTCACTTAATGAAGAATCACACTTGCCTGTAGCCCACTTGGGCAACTCTGAAATATTTGGCAAATGGAACTTGATGGAACTATACCCCATTATCTAAAGTATTTAATGAATAGATGTGAAGCAGATACTGACTTTAGCTGCTCTGTCAAAATGACTGCTTCTGAAAATACTGTGTGCTCAGGGATTTTGTTCCCATGTACATTACACTGTAACTGGGAAATTTTTGGCATGTGTAATGTGTGTGCCTATCTGTGTCTCTGCGTGTATCAGGTATATACCAAAAGAAAGCTCTGATATTTCTTTGCCTGTATCTAGAACAGAGATAAAAAAAATATAGTGATTTTCTTAAACAATATTTTCAAACTTGGTTTTCAGTGCCTATTTCTACCTGATTGACTGATTGTGTTAGCATAGGTGTTTGCTAGTTCCTGGTAGCTGCAAAAATGTGAACAAAAAACTTTGCAGCATTATATTATTATATTCTCTAAAAATCAGAGACATTTTTGCTCACCCTGTTCTTCCGACTGATTTTGAAAATGAAGTGTTAGTTTTCCACTTTAGGCAAAACACTTCAAAATACAAGAAGCTTTCCCACCTGAGTATCTCAACAGCTATGGTTAAGGTAATGTAAAAGAGATCTTTTAACAATAAAAAGCACATTGATTGCTCCCCCCATCCTCCTCCCCCCACCCTCATGCAGAGAAAACAAAACAAATACCTGGAGTTTTCTTCTGGCACATTTTGTACAAAGCCACCAGTGAGAAGACAGAGAGGGTAATGACTATCAGGGTGATGACAATTGGCAAGATAATACCTGCAAAGGAGGGAGAACATATTTTTGGCTGCTGCCGCTGGCTTGTGTTGCCTCTGTGTGCAGGCTCTTGCACACACAAAGGTGAGAGGCACCTCCATCTCCACTTCACCAAACCTTATCAATTTCTCAGCAGCAAGGTAGCCTGCTGCTCCTGTTATCTTTCCAGCATCCACCGAGCCTCAGGCTTGGCAGCTTTGTGCAGGAAGGTTTTAGGCACCTTCTCCCACCCTTACTTCTTCCCTGACACTTGCGTTGCCCTGTGGAACTGGTTTCACCCATTTTCCAGTAGGAGAGCGAAGTTTCAGTACCTGCTCCACTGGGACTACCATAACCTTGATCAAAATATTCATGATTCACCGCCACTGCTGATGGTCCCCAAAGGTTTTGTGAGACAGTCATGTGTCAGAAATAAATTTTTCATATGTGCAATTTATTTTTTCCTTTTTTTTTTTTTGTTTTTGAAAACCAGAATTGTCTGAAATTCAGACACAGAAGTAATTATTTTGCTTTCAACATTGTACACCCAGAAAGACAGTAAGAAGTTACATAATTCAGTAACATTCCCCACAGCACTTACAACCAGGGACAGAAAACGCAAGATCTCCTTTTAAAATGAGGACATTTCTTTCCTCTTATTATTTCCCACCATCTGCCATTTCCTGACAGGTGTTTCCCAGCCAAGAAGCGAAAACGGAAGAATTATGTAATGAAGAGAAGCTTTCCCGGGGAAATATATAAGCCCAGCTTCTCCCCATTTATCTTTTTTTTCTGGCAGCCACCAGCCACATTCAAATTTAGCAGGTGCTCTCCCGCCTGCTGGCCTAAGCCCTGTGTTGGGGGGAGGCTGCAATCCACAGCCTTCCACAGCATCAGCCATCATGCTGCCTGAGGTTTAGAGAGGGCATCTTGCATGTCTCCAGATGCAATTAGTATTTAATATTAATATAGGGGTGTGTGTGTGTGAATCTGTGAAACTAGAGAGAGAGACAGGTTTACAGTGGACAAACATCAAAAGTGTTCTCCTAAGCCAATACCCCGGGGTAGGAAATAGCAGGTCTGCAGCAACACCCTTGCCCCAGAGATGCATAATATTAAAATAAAATATTAAGTAACATGCATCGTGAAAATATCAAGTGCCTAAAGAGTCTGCAGAAGACTGCCACGTAGACCTTCTCTCCTTCTCTCCCATGACAATATGAAAAGTGTATTCATATAATACATTCATACCAATACATTCATATAATATGTACAACATGTACATGTACAACTTTTCATATGTTTCCTTATGTTTTATCTC